>NC_068446.1:20057976-20357976 GCF_023373465.1 Oncorhynchus keta
AACATCTGTGATTTGATTTGCCAAATCAAATCGATGTGAGTCAAATTGGACGGATGTTCTAGAGTGTATTTTGCTTCTCTCACCAGGGAGCACTGGAGGTAGGTTTTTAGAGCCTCCTTGACCACGTATCCTAGGTAACCATTCTGCTCGCAGATCTGTTTTAGCGTGCTGGAGGACAGAACAGATAATAAATGATACATGAAAAGCCTAATTGAACCACTAAGGAGGTTCATCACATATCGAAATCAGCTAAGTATTGTTATTACATTATCATTACATCATTATTACCATGACCTACAATAACCTCAGTGATTAAAGGTTTACTCTGGCATCAACTAACTCGTTACTCATTAGACTCTAAGAAAATGTGAGGGAGACTAACTGCTTCATCTGGGGATTCATAAGACATGTGTGCCTCAACAATAAGCAGGGTCATTCTCTCTCTATGCCACACTGTGACATGGCACTTATTCTTAGATATGCAAATACCCAAGACCTGTCCTTGAATTAGCTCGGTGCAGTGGACCAAACAGGAGCTCTCTTCACTCACTGAGAGGATAAAATACTAATATCACAGCCCTCTTTGTGTCCTGGTAGACCCTGTCCAGGTTTCCTGTGGACAGGTACCAAGCTGCCTCCACCGCCCCGACCAAGTGGCCATACAGGGAGGAGTACAGGGAGTACATGAAACACACTGATTATTAAACCTTTCAGAAATCTGTCAAAGGTTTTCAAATTAAAACTCAAGTTGATTTTTAAAATGAGCTGTGGTCCTAGCTCATTCTTCTCTGAGTGGTTTGGGTTCTTTCCATTTGAAGTCCCCTACTTGCATAGGACATGATGCTTACCTAAAGTAATAAGATAGAGTAGTCATACATGGTGGAAGAATCCTCCAGCTCCAGGGCACTCTTATCGTACCACTTAACTGCATTCCTTCCATCCTTAGAGACACCCGTTTCACGCCAGAACAGAAGCTTTGCTAGATGTTTCTGCATAAAGGAAGAGTTATGTCATTTTCAAATGTATTCCCTTGGATCTTTCCTAACTTGACGTAGAAGACATTTCTAGCTACTGTAGTCCAGAACTAAAGCTAAATTATGTATAAGTCTTTTGATATGCCTGTGATTCAACGTCTCCTCTGTCAGCTTGAAGTTTGAGAAACTGAAAGGCGTCACCTGTCTCATGAGTCAGGCTGTTCAGATGGTCCTCGTTGCTTATACGAATGTGCTGAGTTATAGATTGCTTGGAATGAGAAGAAATGTGTGGTTAACGTTATACTCATCAAACACAGTATAACTAAAATCCCTAATTTCTCTCTATAAACTCACCTGTTGTAGCAATACCATCCCTTGGTCAATAGTGAGTGGTCTGTGCCCCAACATTGGAGTAGTAACCATACCCCATGTCAGTCTTTGTCAATTCCATGTGTGTGTTTGTAGCCCAAATGCATGCCTTAATAGTTGTCTCCCAGTGCACCCAATCAGACTGTAAATATGACCCTGAAATACACAGAGGTCATAAAAAGGTTATTCATGGGTCAGGGGTCACACATACAGCTGAGGATAGAAGTGTCATTAGTAGCAATAACAGCAGGTGACTGTTGTGTGGTCCTTACCTGCCTTGTGGTTAGAGAGTTGGACTAGTAACCAAAAGGTTGCAAGTTCAAATCCCTGAGCTGATCTGTCATTCTGCCCCTGAACAGGCAGTTAACCCACTGTTCCTAGGCCATCATTGAACATAAGAATTTGTTCTTAGCTGACTTACCTAGTTAAATAAAGGTTTTTAAAAAAGTGGTGGTGGCCAAAACAGGAGGACGTCTGGCTCAAATAACGTAGTTATTTGTCTGTTGTGACAGTAGGCTATTGCAAACCGAAGCACGACACAAACAGGTTGTCTAGCAATTTCATGTTATTTCTTCAGGAGGGGAGTTACATAGGCAAGCTATACAGTATGTAGCCTACACAGCATAACAAACAAGCAAGACACGGAGAGGCCAACAATAGCGATTGAATGTTCTTTTTTCAATATCATTGCAACAAGGCGAAACAGGAGGCAGACTCTTGGCTATATGACAGCATAACTATAAAGATTACATCATCACACAAAACACACTTTTTTTTTTGCCCCAATGCAATGTGTAGACTTCATTTTTTGTGTGTGCTACGGCAATATCCGTTACAACAGACAGAGAAGGTTGAAGCCTTCATATATATTTTTGTAAGGTTCTTTCAAATTGCAGCTGTTCATAAATATGAGGCAGAGACATAGGCTATGTCATCATATCGATGAAATTGGTTGAGGGTTCAGAAGATGGTGAGTAAAAGAGAGAAACGTGAACGTGTTTAAATAACACAGAACGTGATTTGGATCCTTAGGGGGGTGAAAGAAGTATCCAAAGGGGTGTGGCGGGGTGAAAACTCTGTTTTCGTAACCTCAGCCTAATTCATTATAAGTGGCAGCAGTAACTGTATGGTGTAGATACTGTACATGAAACCCCCAAAAATGGAGATGCAGTCAATCTACCTGCAGGTTATGTAGGTTTGAGTAAGGCATCTGCATGAAATGGGCAGCCTACAGGGAATATACCTGTGGTGAAGTCATCATGCTAGGTCAAATCTAATCACATTTTATTTGTCACATGCGCTGAATACAGGTGAGGAGGGGACGACGACAATGCAAATAGTCTGGGTAGCCATTTGATTAGCTGTTCAGATTAGAGAGTGGCTTGGGGGTACAAGCTGTTAAGAAGCCTTTTGGACCTAGACTTGGCATTCCGGTACTGCTTGCCGTGCGGTAGCAGAGAGAACAGTCTATGACTAGGGTGGCTGGAGTCTTTGACAAAAAAAAAATTGACACCGCCTGGTATAGAGGTCCTGGATGGCAGGAAACTTGGTCCCAGTGATGTACTGGGCTGTACTCATTATCCTCTGTAGTGCCTTGTGGTTGGAGACCGAGCAGTTGCCGTACCAGGCAGTGATGCAACCAGTCAGGATGCTCTCGATGTTGCAGCTGTAGAACCTTTTGAGGATCTGAGGACCCGTGGCAAATCTCTTCAGTCTCCTGAGGGGGAATAGGCTTTGTCATGCCCTCTTCACGACTGTCTTGGTGTGTTTGGACCATGATAGTTCGTTGGTGATGTGGACACTAAGGATCTTGATGCTCTCAACCTGATCAACGTGCTCAGGGCGTGCTCAGTCGTCCTTTTCCTGTAGTCCACAAAGTCTCATTTGTCTTGATCACATTGAGAGAGAGGTTGTTATACTGGCACCACATGACCAGGTCTCTGACCTCCTCCCTATAGGCTGTCTCATCATTGTCGGTGATCAGGCCTACCACTGTTGTGTCGTCGGCAAACTTAATGATGGTGTTTGAGTCGTGCTTGGCCATGCAGTTATGGGTGAACAAGGAGTACAGAAGGGGAGTGAGCACGCACCCCTGAGGGGCCCTCGTGTTGAGGATCAAGCTGGCAGATGTGTTGTAACCTACCCTTACCACCTGCGGGCGGCCGGCCAGGAAGTCCAGGATCCAGTTGAAGAGGGAGATGTTTAGTCCCAGGGTCCTTAGCTTAGTGATGAGCTTTGAGGGCACTATGGTGCTGAACGCTGAGCTGTAGTCAAAGAACAGCATTCTCACGTAGGTGTTCCTTTTGTCCAGGTGGGAAAGGGCAGTGTGGAGTGCAATAGAGATTGCATCATCTGTGGATCTGTTGGGGTGGTATGCAAATTGGAGTGGGTCTAGGGTATCTGGGAGGATGTTGTTGATGTGAGCCATGGTCAGCCTTTCAAAGCACTTCATGGCTACCGACGCAGGTTACCTTCACTTCTTCTGCACAGGGACTATGGTGGTCTCTTGAAACATTTAGGTATTACAGACTCAGTCAGGTAGAGGTTGAAAATGTCAGTGAAGACACTTGCCAGCGGCTTTGTGAACGTTGACCTGTTTAAATCAAAACAGACCAAAACAGATCACAAACCCGCGGGGCCAGATGGCTTACCAGAACGTGTACTCAAAGCATGAGCGGACCAACTGGCAAGTGTCTTCACATCAGCTATCGAGAGAGTTATCACCCAGTCATCCAATACAGCTGGTGCTCTTGTGCATGCTTCAGTGTTGCTTGCCTCGAAGCGAACATAAAAGGCATTTAGCTCGTCTGGTAGGCTTGCATCACTGGGCAGCTCGCGTTTGGGTTTCCCTTTGTAGTCTGTAATAGTTTTCAAGCCCTGTCACATCCAACGAGCATCAGAGCCGGTGTAGTAGGATTCAATCTTAATCCTGTATTTACGCTTTGCTTGTTTGATGGTTCGTCGGAGGGCATAGCAGGATTTCTTATAAGCGTCCAGATTAGTGTCCCACGCCTTGAATGTGGAAGATCTAGCGTTTAGCTCGATGCGGATGTTGCCTGTAATCCTTGGATTCTGGTTGGGATATGTACGTATGGTCACTGTGGGGATGACGTCATCGATGCACTTATTGAAGAAGCCGACGACTGAGGTGGTACTCCTCAATGCCATTGGATGAATCCCAGAACATATTCCATCCAGTCTGTGTTTGCAAAACAGTCCTGTAGCATGGGATCCGAGTCATCTGACCACTTCTGTCTTGAGCGTGTCACTGGTACTTCCTGCTTTAGTTTTTGCTTGTAAGCAGGAATCAGGAGGATAGAATTATGGTGAGATTTGCCAAATGGAGGGCGGGGGAGTAAAGGTGGTCTAGAGTCTCTGAGTGTGGAGTAAAGGTGGTATCAATATTTTTTCCCTCTGTTTGCACAAGTGACATGCTGGTAAAAATGTGGTAAAACTGATTTAAGTTTGCCTGCATTAAAGTCCCCGGCCACTAGGAGCGCCTCTTCTGGATGAGCATTTTCTTGTTTACTTATGGCCTTATAGAGTTGGTTGAGTGCGGTCTTAGTGCCAGCATCGGTCTGTGGTGGTAAATAGACGGCTACGAATAATATAGATGAGAACTCTCTTGGTAGATAGTGTGGTCTACAGCTTATCATAAAGTACTCTACCTCATGCGAGCAATACCTTGAGACTTCTTTAATATTAGACATCACGCACCAGCTGTTATTGACAAAAAGACACATACACCCAGCCCTCATCTTACCAGACGTAGCTTCTTCTCTGTTCTGCCGGTGCATGGAAAATCCCTCCAGCTCTGAATTATCCATGTCGTCGTTCAGCCACGACTCGGTGAAACATAAGATATTACAGTTAATGTCCCGTTGGTAGGGTAATGGTAATCGTAGGTCATCAATTTTATTTTCCAATGATTGCATGTTAGCAAGTAGAACAGATGGCAGTGGGAGTTTACTCGCTCACCTACGGATTCTCAGAAGGCAGCCCAACCTGCGTCCTCTTTTCCTCCGTCTTTTCTTCACGTAAATGACGGGGATCTGGGCCTGTTCCCGGGAAGCAGTTTAACCTTCTCGTCAGACTTGTTAAAAGAAAAAGCTTCTTCCAGTTCGTGGTGAGTAATCGCTGTTCTGATGTCCAGAAGTATTTTCGGTCATAAGAGACGGTAGCAGCAACATTATGTACAAAATAAGTTCAAAAATGAGGTACAACAATGCAAAAAAACCGAACAAAATAGCATAGTTGGTTAGGAGCACATACATCCTGTATGTTGTTGCTGTAGTGTCCCTTGTGGGATTAATAAAGTGTATTCAATTCAATTGTATGGTACCTTAGAGCCTTGTATGGAGAAGTCTAGTCAGATTCATGTCCAGAGAGTCAGAGATGTGTGGGCTCTGAATGCCTGATCTCCCCCCAGACACCACACACACCTGAATTAGGATCTCTCCTAAACAGCAGACATGATGACATGTCCTTTATTAAATCATAAGACATAATGTACATCTCCCATAATGCACGTTGATATCCAATCATACCACGACCTATCGCACAAGGACAGCTTCATCACATTCACAGCCTAGCATAGCATCACAAGTATCAAGTGAGAGCAAAACTCTGACAAATACACAGTGACATCCTATCTTGTGAATCCACAACAAGCTGTCATGCTATGCCTCGCCTGGTTAGTGAGCTGCATCAGAGGAGTGTCATATTCACTGTTCTGATCAACGTGATGGAGGATCTTCTTGTCACACCACCGCACCAGATAGACCCACATAGACACTGTTACCCTGGGGAAAAGGAGATTAATGAGGTCTTACACATTCCATTTCCTGTGTCACTGTCACTGTTCCATGGCTGCCTCAGGGAGGAGATTGAATGGATTTGTGTCATTGTAAACTGTGATTACATCTTGATTAGATCTCAGATTATGCATCCATCCTTAAGCATCCATAAAACACACCCAAGTTTGTCAACTGGTATCATCTTCTACATATGTTTTTTTTTTGCTGATCTTTCAAAGCGTCATTTAAAGCATGTAGACAATAAAGTAAATTTCAATGTGTACATTTTAGTCATTTAGCAGATGCTCTTATCCAGAGTGATTGGTAAAGAAGATGACTCTGACAGGCATGACAGCTCTGCTTCTAGCAACTTTGCAGTATCCATTTTTTTTGTGTGTAATTTTTTTTACACGCATTTGGCTACACCCTCAATAACATCTGATAAATATGTGTATGCGACCAATTAATTATGATTTGATTTACAATTAGTCCATTCACCTTAAGCTAGCTAGGTGGGACAACCACATATCACAGTCATAGTAAGTAAATGTCTCCTAAATAAAGTAGCTATCAGCAAAATAAGAGCTAGTAAGGGGAGAAAGGGTCAAATGAGTGTTCGTTTATGAAAGGCTTTTTTCTTTTTTTAACTGTGTGAAAACTGATCTGCTAAGTGAAATCAAACGTGTAAGTGAAACGAGGTGTCATCCTTGAAAAGAGACACAGATCTTAGCCTACTGTAACTGACCTAAGGAGGTTAATTGGAGTCAGAAACTTTGGATGGCAGATGCTATCATTTTCAAAGTGCTAGTTCATGGACTTTTTTAGTTGAACTTTAAATGAACCCACTGTGTAAGAGGCCACAAAACTGTATAATTAATTTGGCATTATACCGGTTATAACTATTCATGTTGTTGTGAGTCATTCTAGGTGACATTGTCATTACACAAGCAGAGAGCTTGTTGTCCACAAGATTATCCAAATGATCAGCTGCCATGACAATGTAAGGAAGTTTGTCATAAATGTAAATAAATTCTACAATTTCGAGTGAAGTCAGATCCAAACCTGTGTCACGACTCGGAAGTGAAGTCGGTCCCTCTCCTTGTTCGGGCGGCGTTCGGCGGTCGACATCACCGGCCTTCTAGCCATCACCGATCCACTTTTCATTTTCCATTTGTTTTGTCTTTGTTTTCTACACACCTGGTTTTAATTCCCCCCATTACATGTTCATTATTTACCCTCTGGTTTCCCCTATGTTTGTGTGCGTGTTTGTTTTATTGTTAGGCTGTATCTGACGGCTGGTATTATTGTTGCCGGGTTTTGTTGTTACACCCGTTTATTTCATGGTACCGGTATTCTTCCAGCTCCATAGTATTGTGTTTGTACTGGTGTTTTCTTGAATGAAATACCTTGTCCATGCATCTCAGCTCTCCTGCGCCTGACTCCTTTCACCAGTTACCCACAACCTTGACAACCTGGGCTGCTCCACAGTGAGGAGGCGGGTTCTCTCAAGATCTATGTTGATGAAAGTGTGGATCTTGTAAATCACTTCAAAACTCTCTCCAGTGCTAACCAGGGTACCAATGACGTGGATGTCGATTAAGACATCCCCACGCACCTCTCATCTTGAGGGGTTGGGTTAAATATAGAAGACACATTTCAGTTGAATGCATTCAGTTATACAATTGACTAGGTATCCCCCATTCCCTTTACCATTGGGAATGTCAACATATCTACAGTGTCCACAAATCAATGAAAGTAAAATCAAAACATTAGTATACACTACAACTATAAGGACTGAGGACACCATGTTTAACCAAATAATATGTCAGTGCTTTTTTCTTGTCTCAATTCATGGTGAAAGAGAGCATCTCTCTGTTTGGGTTGATCTGTGACCCACTAGAACCTTCTCCGGTAAGAGGGGAATAAGGCAACCTCAGACTTACACACACGGATACTTTATTGACACACACACACACTGATAAAATGAACATGGAAAGGTAGTGGCATGGTAGTGGTTCTGAAACAGGAGAAACAGGTAATGAATGCACTATATACAGTTTTTTTTAATAAGGGAAGGACTGTATGAAAATGTACATACTACCGGCACATATTCCAACACAGCTATAAACAAAGGCAGCATACAGCAATAGTAAGAACAAACTACGAAGAACAATATGCAAATGGAACACAAATCACTTTGTGCACGCACAAGTTCAGAGATACCAGTCCAGCTGTTGTTGTGCAGGATAGAGATGAGCTTGCTGCTCTCTCTGTGACTGCTTGAAGGAGACAGAAAGATAACTGCCTTTGATTGGCTGATCCCACTGTGTGATAAGACCCCTGGCAACCATGACCTCCTAGCAAACAATCGGTTTGGTTAGGACCAGAGGTGTGAAGGGCCAGTTTACGACCTTTAGCCTAGCCTGCTTTGCTCCAGAGGGGGTGGGGAGCCTACTGCGCGAGTTAGAAAGTTGCAGAGTTTGTGTCCCTGAGAGTGGGCTGTGAGATGGTGTGCAGAGAGCCTCTGGTAGGAACACATGGGAACCTTAAACTGTTCAAAGTACAAGTGACAGCCAGGTGAGTTTAATTGAAACACACATATACAAAAACATGATTGGTTGATTTAGACATGACCGGACTCATGTGGGCAATGGCGGACTCTGCCTCTGGTCAGCTGCCACCTCAGATCAGCCATCCACGAAGGACACCCAGGGTAAGTCTGGCTGGACTCTTAGAGGGCGGTACTGCCTGGAGCACCTTGAATGACCTCACCAGGGACCCATGGTATGTGCTGTTGGTCCCATTGCCTTTGTCTCTATTGCCTTGGTCAAGGTGGTCCAACCAGGCTCCTCAAACCATCACATTACGAACGTCCAATGTGTGCCTGATGAAGAAGTCCTCTCTGTAGGCCATGTCTGGAGGGAATGTGAGCTTCTGAATGTGTTCCATCTCCTCTTGAAGACCCGGACTCCTGTCTTGGTTTGTGTGGAGACCACCACCTCCACTTCCACCTCATAGGCCCTGGAGCACTGGTACCTAACTCGGACCACTGAGCCATCTGTCATGTCTGGGGCCTAGTCAAACTGTATGGAATCATCATGCAGCACTGTACTCTCTCCAGCTGGGGGTGAGGACGTAGATGTGGTGTGGGATGAAGACTCACATAGTGACTGGGGGTATGTCCATCATATGCTCGCTTGGTGTTCAGAAGGCCTCTCCTTGAATGGTCTGTTATAACAAACTATAATACATGGGTATGATCCTTTATCAAACCAAGAGAAATAATGAGTAAAGCCTCAGGACTTTTCCTCACTTAGTATAACTTGTTTGTAAGATTCATTCTGAGATGCCTCTGGCACTGGTGACTAGCAGTGTGTGGCTGGAATATAATCTATTTTGTTAGAATTTTTAACACTGGTAAGACACATATGCATTCAGATTTAAATTGATGAACAGTGCCAGAAGCATAGTGGGCCTAGTATGGTATCTACATATTAAACATCATATGTTGAACAAATATCATATTTTAAACAAGTGACACTTAATAACCAGGAGCTTAATGCGACATTTGTGGATATACTGTAAGTTGTGAGGAAAATAAAGTGATGTGTGGATGTAGCCTGTGAGCATAATGATAGGAATAGCTGTAATACACACACACAAGCCAAATATTTACACACGTTTGCAACTAATTTAAATAGACTACCCAGAAATTGTTTGCATTCTTCAGGTTTAAAATTGCCTATGGACTAATCACTATACCGCATTTGAATTATATTAGATAGTCAATCATTTGTATTTCTTACCAGCAAGAACAAAATTACAACAGTGATAGCATATCCACAAGGGTTACAACTTTTAAAAATGTTCATTTTCAAGAGTGCACTTCATGCAATTCTTGACATTCTGTCTTCCCAAATTTGTTCCAGGACTGAATCGAATGTTATTAAATTCACAATCAATTTGGGGTTAGAATTCATTGAACTTAAAATAATGTGATATTTTTGGGGGCCAAATGCAGCTGTCTGTAGCCTTGTCTCTACTCATCAGTTCAGTGAGACAGGTGGAGTTATACGGTGCCACCTGTTCTGCAAGTCTATTGTAGTATATGCAGTGCCAGGTAGGCTACCTGACTTTTACTTTTGCAGAGAACACCTGGGCAGAGAGCAACATTTGCATATTCATAGAATTAATCATAGAAATAAAAATGAAAAGAATGGGCTTGGAAGCTCTAACCCTGGCAATTTGACGGGTACACTCATGGGCAAACTCACAATGGCTGCCTGGCATTATTATGTGAACTGATGGGGCTCATGCAATGGAAAGTATTTTTTATAATGTCAGTTGAGTTGACTCAAAAAAATCCCAGCACAGATTGAAAGGTACACTTCCTGCTTTTACTTCCTGTCATAAGTACACTCAAAATAGCTGCCAGTCCATTGCAATCATTGGCTTAAATAGAGACGCCTTTTCTATTCATTACATTTTTATGGAATGATTGCGATAGTCTGGTTGCCTGGTTACCAAATCACAACCCTCTGGTGAAATGCCAAGCCCACTAATGTTTCCTGTATGGTAACAAAAAAAAAGTCTAAAGGGGATCCTTGGCAAAGGTGGACGTCCCGACTCGGAAGTCATCCGATGACTGTATGTGAATAGTAGTCAGGGGAGAATGACTGCCACCTCTCATTGAAGCCACGAGGTTCAAGGCCAACAGCTGTACTGCAGGAATTGTTTGCAGAAAACAGGATCCCTTATTATAGTGAATGGGAAAACGGCAATCTTCGTGGTCATTCTTCGTGTAATAAATATATGTTTCGAAGTCAATCACGGTGCCAATAATTGTTTCAATTACACCAGATGTATGCCCTTGAACCGACTACTTTAAAATCGCACACAGAAGAGGTTACAAGGATAATTGTGTTGCTAATGGCAGCCTGAAGAACAGTGTTGGCCTTCAACAGCGGAGTCAATCACCACCTTCCGGAGACACCTGAAACCCCACCTCTTCAAGGAATACCTAGGATAGGGTAAGTAAGGGTAAGTAATCCTTCTCACCCTCCCCCCTTCTCCCCCAAAAAAAAAAAAAAGATTTAGATGCAAGTGGCTGTTCCACTGGATGTCATAAGGTGTATGCACCAATTTGTAAGTCGCTCTGGATAAGAGCGTCTGCTAAATGACTTAAATGTAAATGTAAATGTAACTTCAGCTACTCAATGAGATGGCAGCACTGATCTAGCCTGCAACTAAATTATCCTAATAACTTCTCTGTGTGCCATTTTAAAATAATCAGTTCAAGGACATACATTTGCTGTAATATAAGCAATTATTGCTACCATGATTGTCTTAAAAAATATACAATTATTTACATGAATATTGACCACGAATATTGCCATTTTTCCATTCACTATAACGGGGATCCTGTTTTCTGCAAACAATGCCTGCAGAACCGCGGTCATTCTTGAACTTCATGGCTTCAATGAGGGGGCAGTCGTTCTCCCCTGGAAATCACCTCATTGAAGTTGAAATTTAAAATGGTTAAAGTAAGGGGGTTTGGTAAGGGTTAGGGTAAAGTTTAGGGTTTAGGAAGGGAATTTCACAAGGATTCCGGATAGCACTAATCCACCGATTTTAAATTCAGGATGAGTCATCAGGCAAATAGTCTGCCTCTGTACACAGGCCAATGTGCAGCCTACTTTTTAAACACAGGTGTGCATGTTGAATGCTCACCAATAGGGAGATAGATAGTGTCTGTAGTTCAGTCTAATTTCATAAATCTAAATCAACACAGCATACCAATATGATTTATGAGACAGGTATCATGTTCAGGCACAGTTTTAGATGACTGACGTGGTTTACTCCATATTTAATGCACTCCGGTAATGAGGTAACGTAATGCTATTGATATCGCGCTACTTGTTAAGACAGTACAACTGAGGGATCATTTACTATGTAAAAATTATACTTTTTATTACATTTAGATCAGTGCATCCCCACTCTCAGAGACAAACAGACCTCGACTGACTCTCAAAGACTAAAAACATTAGAATCAATAATTGACATTGGAGAGGAAATAAATTATCAATAAATAAGTTATTTTACATATTAACGGACCCATTTTTTCAATGGCATTACAGGATCTGTATCGTTTCAAGGACTCTTTTCTTGCCTCCAGATGAACATTTTCAGCTTCACTTCGAATAGACCAGGAAAACACCTACTTGCATTTTGGGAAGAGAACCAGAGATACAACAAGCAGTGACTTGTTGTGGAGCTACAGTTGAAGCCCACTGCATCTTTGTATTGATACCTCAGTGAAAGCCCCATACAGTTTGGCCAAATCAACCCAAACATTGCACCAAACCCCATCACGTCTGTCGACTGTGCCCTCTGGAGAAGGATTCTGACTCAGGAACTCCGGCTCTACCAGCTTCGCTATGCAAGGAGACTGTCCACAGCTGGTGCTGCCAAGCTGCTAACCCACATGATGCAGCCGTAAAGGGCACTGAGCTGTGTGTGGCGGCCACTCTGTGTGGCTGTGATGGAAGAGAGGTGGATGGGTCAGGAGAAAAGATCAATGATGGGGAGTGAAACAGATGATCAGGCAAAGACAGCTGCAAGTGAACCAATCTCTCAAACAGGGGGAGTGGCTAAGAGGCAGTGGCTCTCACCAGCCATGAGTAGGCAGCACTGTTCAAGTTTCACATTGTTTATTTAAGTTAAGTGCACAAGTACAGTGAAATGTCTGCTGGAGGTAGAGGTAGGCAGGTGCTCTCTGGCCCAAGCCTGTAAATATGTCTGCAGTGACGGGACATGGCTGCAGGGAAAGCTGTTCTCTGTGGGTTCCAGCTCACCCTATGCCTACTGTGTGCAGGATGGAGGGTTGTGGTGGAGGAACTACTCTCACTGGCCAGGGAGGCTGCGTACATGGCCACACATAGAGACGTAAACTCTGGTAACTTTGTGGATGTGTACCATGTCACCTCACATGGGTGAACTTGCACGGATAGAGAGGAGCTCAGAGCGGAGTATTACAGAGAGAAGGAGAGAGAAAGAGGGAAGGTAAGGACAGAGGAGGGACAGAGAGGGGGAAAGGGATGAGGAGATCGGTAGTTAGGGTAATAAAGAAGGCTAGTGTGAGGAGAGAGAATCTTAGCAGAAGAAAGAAAATAAGAAATGTATATGAGCCAATAATTGCAGCCTTTTAGAGTATTACTGAAATGAAATGTTAGACTACATTAATGTTCATCATTTTTATAAACATCAGAGGTCATGATTTAATTTACTTTAAAAACCTTTTGGACCCGCTTGAAAGTATAATAACAACATTATTCACCATTTGTAACCTAGGAAATCACATTTTAGACTTAGATTAGCTAGAAGTACGTGATTTAGAGTACTTGATTTTATCAGTCTCGGAAAACTGTGACAGAGTTAAGAAAATATTTTATTTCTGATAAGTAATTTTTCTGAGAAGTCATTGATGAATGCAAGATGTCCTGGGACTGCAGAAAGAAAGTTGGGCCACAAGCACAACCTGGTCCTCAGATGTCCCTGGACTGCAGAGCAGAAGTTGGGCCACATCCAGGTCCTAAACTTGCGTCTGCCCCCTTCCCCCTCATCAATGAGACAAACATGGGGAGTCTGCGGTAAAGCTGAAGGATTTCCCTTGGGGTCGGCTCAGGTTGCATGAGGATGAGCAGGCCTTCTCCATGTCATAACACATGGTGGAGGCTTGGCACTTGTCCCTGGGCCCTGTCATAGAGGAAAACATGGGAAATCTGTGGTAAGGCTCATAGAGGTTCTCAAGGAAGCTCACCTCTGAGGTTGGCTCATCTCCCTTGTCCATATCTCTCCGCATGCTGGAGACTCAGCGCTGGCGGTGGGGTGAAGGAGGCGCTATCTGCCAAGGGAAGTAAGTCCAGGACGTCTCTGCTGGGTACGCCGGCTCATCAAAGGACATCCATGGTTCCTTGGGGTAGTAGGGTTGAGACTTCCAAGACTCAACAGAGTCAGCAGCAGACAGGTAATCTCTGAAACCTTCCTGATATTTGTCTTTGACATCTTTGTTTGCTTTAGCAGTTCTCTGTCTTTTACTGTATGTGCATGGACTCCATCTTGTCTGTGAAGTAACCACACATCAAAAAGCTGTATCGCCACAAGAATGTTGCACTGACACCTTTCCTCTTCATAGTGAAAATTGAAAGTTATTGGAATGACAAGTTTCTTGTCTTTAGAAAATTAGACCTTAGCAGCATAATTGCCATAAACCAACACTGCTTTTATGACATTATTATGACATTAGAATTGTGATGGCATTCATTGTTTAAGTATACTAAGGGAGGTGGTGGGGGGAATCCATTGAAGTGACTATGGGTAAATCTCACTGTGTCCAGACAGAGATCTTTAGTAATATAAAAACGACATGCATCTAACACCGCATCATTGTGAACCATCACATTTTTAAGGGTATTTCTTTATCATAGGTAAGCTAATGTTTACATAAGCCCATAGTGAACTTTTGTAATCGATATTGTGAAGTCGATAATGAACTATTGGAGGACCATCTCGAAGAAAACTGAACGAGGTGCAAAACTGCAAATCTGTGACGCATTTCCTTTACCGGCAAAACTGTTTTGATAACAACGGAAGTGGTATTTTCATCATTCTTAGTTTAAAGATGGCTCTTGCTAATGTGTTGCAGAGTGAGTCAGTAGACTTTTCAAACTATGGTCGCACGTGTCGTGGCTTCACCAGTAGTTTGTATGAAACAGAGTTGGGTTTGGAGTCTGTAGGGGGAGATAACCTCTCTTTCGCTGTGAGAACCGCCTGCTCTGACGAAGATGGGCCAGAAAGAAAGATACGATTCCTTCATGGCACAACCACATTAGCCTTCAAAGTAAGTGTACTCGCTACCAAATATGGTTGATAAATGAAGATGTCCCACTCGGGCCGTTTACCATTGGAAAAGAAAACATCAGTTCCGGTCTGCTTAATGGGTGGTTTTTAGGCACCAAAGCATTAGAGGCTGGTCTGCTTATTTCAGTTCGTTTACTGTACATAAACCAGAAGGAATGAGGGAGTTGGGTGTCTCGCTTCGCCTTTAACCCGTTTGCACGATATGCTAGCTAACAAGTAACCATTGTTTGAGAGCAATTCATCGCGCGCTCACATAACGTTACAAATGGATTCCCCGTTGGCTAGCCATTTAGATATTTATATGGACCATTCATCCAGGCTGTATCACAACCGGCGGTGATTGGGAGTCCCATAAGGCGGCGCACAATTGGCCCAGCGGTGGCCGGTGTAGGCCATAATTGTAAATAAGAATGTGTTCTTAACTGACTTGCCTAGTTAAATAAAGGTTGAATGTACATTTTTTTTGCAGAATATTAAATACATAGTTCCAAAACAAAGCTTTGCCGTACCAACGTGATGTGCATTCCATAACAAGCGCATCTCACCTGTGCTAACTCTTACTGGTCAACTGTGTACGCAATCACATTACCAGTTACCTATAACCCTGCGTAAGTGACCTTAGGCAACTGAAGATATAAACAACACATTAGATGAGCACATAAGCAGGCAAAAATGACTCCTTCATGCCAATGGTCATTTTAGCTAGTCATATAGGCTACTTCTTGTTTAAACTTAGCTAACATTTTTTTCCCCCTTTATTTAATAACTAGGCAAGTAAGTTAAGAACAAATTCTTATTTTCAATGATGGCCGTGGAACAGTGGGTTAACTGCCTGTTCAGGGGCAGAATGGCAGATTTGTACCTTGTCAGCTCGGGGGTTTGAGCTTGCAACCTTCCGGTTACTAGTCCAACGCTCTAAACACTAGGCGACCCTGCCGCCCCCAGGGTTGCTTTAAAGGGTTGCTAGTTATTCTGAAAATAACTTTAAACAATGACACCTGAAATAATCAAGTCTAGGGTTATATAGGCCTAGCTATTACCCCTTGGCTAGCCATTGTCTAACTTCTGTCTTCATGTCCTTTTCCCCACAGTTCCAGCATGGTGTGATCGTGGCGGTGGACTCCAGGGCTACAGCAGGCGCCTACATCGCCTCCCAGACAGTGAAGAAGGTGATAGAGATCAACCCCTACCTGTTGGGCACAATGGCTGGAGGGGCTGCTGACTGCAGCTTCTGGGAGCGCCTGCTGGCCCGCCAGTGCCGCGTCTACGAGCTCCGCAACAAGGAGCGCATCTCTGTGGCAGCCGCCTCCAAGCTACTGGCCAACATGGTGTACCAGTACAAAGGCATGGGCCTCAGCATGGGAACCATGGTGTGTGGCTGGGACAAGACTGGACCAGGTATGGATGTGATATGATGCTGTATAACTGGCGTCAATGTGCTAGTTTAGCAGTAATGCTTCTTTCACTGTCCCTGGCCTCTTACTGGCCTCGAACTTGTGATTCTCTGCTTTGCAAACACGTGCTAGCCAGTTGCGTTGCCAAAAAGCTAGCAATTCAGCGACCCGAGTGAAGATATTTGAAGCTGTGGAGTGAGCTTATAGTACGCATAGCCGCGGGAAGTAGTTTGGGGGTGGGGATCCTGGGATTTGTTGGTGGGGGGGTGTGATGCAGAAATATTTTTTCTTTTCTTAACCCACGCTGATGTCTTTGTCATTCCGCTAATATAGGACTAGTAAAGGCCCAGTGCACTACGTTTGTGATCATTTTTTATAATGGAATTGATTTGAATTTGAGTGTTAACCAGCATTTAACTTCAATCTGATCATTTCCTGTACAAAACAGTTAATCTGATAATACTTGTGATATATAAAAATACTTTGATATGTTTTCCAGTTTCTTGAAATACTTTGCAAATGCAACTTATTTCTATGTGTAAACTGAAATGGTCCATTCATTCCTTTTTTACATTTTAGTAGATGTTCTTATCCAGAGCAACTTACAGTAGTGAGTGCATACATTCTCATACTTTTTTGCACTGGTCCCACATGGGAATTGAACCCACAACCCTAGCGTTGCAAGCGCCATGCTCTACCAACTGAGCCACATCATCACAAACCACTTAATAACTGTATTATTTCTCTTCATGCTAATGGAAAGTCTACAGGTATCTAACCTAGATGACCAGCCTATGTACAATACAGTAATGTACATTTACATGAAGCGATTTGTAAGGACGGTAAATTAATACTGCACAAAAAGGGGTTGTTTTCCATGTTATTATATCAATGTAGTTATTTTAATTTGGTGTGGATGTTTTGTCTATGACCATAACTTTGCACCTTTTGATGTAAATGTTTGAGGACAAGGTTTTGTTCTTACTGTATACATTTAGAACGACAATCGCATGACAATTTTTTTTCGGGGGGTGCTGTGGCACCCCTACTTCCTGCTGCTATACTAGTACGGTGTTATCGCTGTTACATCAGAGATTACCATAAACTAGGTGATGAAATGTTGTCTTGAAGACTATGTTAATTTGTTTTGGCTCTAGTGTTCCATATTACATGTGTATTTGCAGGACAAAACAAAAATAAACCAAGCCAAGCATCACAAAGTTCTGCTCGCTAAATTCCTTTTCCACTGGCTCTCACTCAATTGCGTTCCAACCGCTCCCTCTACACATACGTGCTGTGTGCGCCTACAGAAATAAAGGCCTATAAAAAAAATGTATCTATCTGATGGGATACCCAAGCTACATTCCTTGCCAAAAGTTGTGGGCCCATCTCTGATCTAGGCTATTAACCCCCTCCCCCAACATAAACAGTTTCCACACTGACAATATGCAATAACATTAGTTTGATAAAGACAGAGCATATTTTCATCAGAATCATTCAACCTAGGCCTACTCACCAAACTTATGTCATGGCCATAATTCTGTGTAGAATTGTTAATCCATTTAGAAAATTCCCAGGACCAACAGTACAGTAAATCGAATGTCTGTATATCGAAAAGAAGACAGATTTTAGTTTGCAACCCTGAAAAATGTCTTTCAATTTGCCAAATTGCGCCTCATTCCAAATTATCACTCTTTGAGAATAACTGTTCCCGACGCAATAAGCCAATCACTTCACACTCTTCTCTTCTATTCTGTTATATTACATCATATTTTCTTACCATAAAATAGGTGTTTTGACTGTGATAACGGCTCGGGAAATAAGAGCATCTTGTCTGCTAAATTAACAAGGCTATGTCATTGCACAGCCATAGGCTTCTAATCAAGTGCCACACTGCTGAGGTTACTACCTTTTTTGAAGATATAACCAGTTGATATTACAGTTTCAATTAATTAATCTTAAATGGCACTTGTTTTTTTTTTATTGACTGAAAAAAATATATATATATATGATGCGATTACGATTTGTTATCTGTAATGGTTATAAATTAGGCATTGTTGCACACTGTTGGCACATTAACTAACATATTCCTCTCAATTGTACATTTTTAGCTTGACTCATTTTGACGTTATAACTACTTACATCTGCTCCCCCGTAATGTTTTGTCAGCCATCTTTGTTGAAGAAAGCCACCAGAGACGGGTGGCTCGCATCAAATTCATTATTGGAACCACTCGATATGATTGGTCATATAAAAACCTTGGGATCCAAATGCATAATGAGTGCTCTAACTCTCCCTTGTGGTGGTCTGGAGTAATGAAGCTGTGATGCTGGGTACCTCTTAAGTCCCACGGTGTGAACGCGCAACTTTTAAAGGAGGAACCACTATAGATAAATGTGCCATTTTTTTTTCTAGTACGGCCCTCATTCTAAAAGTAGCATTTTTTTTTTTCATTTAATGAGTACTTAACAAAAAAAATCATAGTACTCAAACAGTCAAAGGTCAAAAGCCCATCCTTACACACATGTGTAAGCTGGACAGGGACAACATATAATCCATTCTGTTACACACAGGGGACCAGCCCTAGTCTCTATCAGATCATGCTGTCCTAGACTGCAAAATTAGATAACTAGGGATCTGAATTTTGAATTGCACATGTGAGCCACATAAAGATTGCAGTAGCCTAAATGTCATATTTCCCATGAGTTATGAATGTATGGTACATCCTTCCCCTTAAAAAGGAGAGGTGCATTTCCTCCCTATCACGCTGCATATTAAAGTTGTTGTGACTAAGGAGTGCAGTATAGACTACAATAAGAGATGGGACACACCATAACGACCACAGAACATCAGCCGCATGTCTCTCTCGTCGCGATGTGTTTTGTCCTATATTTTTATTTTTAATCCTAGCCCTCGCACGAGGTCTTTGGTAGGCAGTCATTGTAAATAAGAATTTGTTCTTAACTGACTTGCATAGTTAAATGAGTTAAAAAAAAATTGTCTTTTCATTTCCTGGTGATTCTACATGTTGAATTGCCACCGTCCCTGGACGCTCAGCCGATGATATAACACACACAGCCGTTGGAACCAAAATGCAAAGCGTGTGCAAAGCTGTCATCAAGGCAAAGGATGGCTATCTGAAGAATCTAAAATATATTTTGATTTGTTGAGCACTTGTTTTGGTTACTACATGATTTCAAGTAGAAACCAGGAACCAATACATCAAGTCAGTTAGGAAAGCAAAGGTTAGCTTTTTAAAACATAAATTTGCATCCTGTAGCTCTAACTCCAAAAAGTTCTGGAACACTGTAAAGTCCATGGAGAATAAGAGCATCTCCTCCCAGCTCCCAGGCTGGCTACCCCAACCCCGGCCAACAGCTCTGCACCCCCCGCAGCTACTTGCCCAAGCCTCCCCAGCTTCTCCACCCAAATCCCAATAGTAGATGTTCTGAAAGCGCTGCAAAACCTGGAATTGTACAAATCAGCCGGGCGAGACAATCTGGACACACTCTTTTTAAAATGATCTTCTGCCGTTGTCGCAACCCCTATTACTAGTCTGTTCAACCTCTCTTTCGTATCGTCCGAGATTCCTAAAGATTGGAAAGCTGCCACGGTCATCCCCCTCTTCAAAGGGTGTGATACTCTAGACCCAAACTGTTACAGACCCATATCCATCCTGCCCTGCCTTTTCTAAAGTCTTCGAAAGCCAAGTTAATAAACGTATCATTTCGAATCCCACCATACCGTCTCCACTGTGCAATCTGGTTTCCGAGCTGGTCATGGGTGCACCTCAGCCACGCTCAAGGTTCTAAACCATATCATAACCGCCATCGATAAAAGACAGTACTGTGCAGCCGTCTTCATAGACCTGGCCAAGGTTTTCGACTCTGTCAATCACCGTATTCTTATCGGCAGACTCAACAGCCTTGGTTTCTCAAATGGCTGCATCGGCTGGTTCACCAACTACTTCTCAGATAGAGTTCAGTGTGTCAAATCGGAGGGCCTGTTGTCTGGACCTCTGGCAGTCTTTATGGGGGTACCACAGGGTTCAATTATCGGCCGACTCTCTTCTCTGCATGTATCAATGATGTCGCTCTTGCTGTTGGTGATTCCTTGATCCACCTCTATGCAGACGACACCATTCTGTATACATCTTGCCCTTATTTGGACACTGTTAACAAACCTCCAAACAAGCTTCAATGCCATACAACTCTCCTTCCATGGCCTCCAACTTAAACGCTAATAAAACTAAATGCATGCTCTTCAACAGATCGCTGCCCGCACCCGCCCACCCGACTAGCATCACTACTGCAGTCTCACAGTGCCATCCATTTAGTCAGCTAAGCCCCATAGATCACCCACCACTGCGACCTGTATGCTCTCGTCGGCTGGTCCTCGCTACATATTCGTCGCCAGACCTACTGGCTCCAGGTCATCTATAAGTCTTTGCTAGGTAAAGCCCCGCCTTTTCTCAGCTCACTGGTCACCATAACAACACCCACCCATAGCACGCGCTCCAGCAGATATATCTCACTAGTCATCCCCAAAGCCAACACCTCCTTTGGTCGCCTTTCCTTCCAGTTCTATGCTGCCAATGACTGGAACGAATTGCAAAAATCACTGAAGTTGGAGACTTATATCTCCTTCACTAACTTTAAGCATCAGTTATCTGAGCAGCTAACAGATCACTGCAGCGGTACATAGCCCAACCAACTACCTACCTCATCCCCATATTGTTTCTATTTACTTTTTTTCTCTTTAACACACCAGTATTTTTACTTGCATATCATCATCTGCACATCTATCACTCCAGTGTTCATTTGCTAAATTGTAATTACTTTGCTACTATGGCCTATTTATTGCCTTACCTCCTTACTCTATTTGCACACACTTTATATTGATTTCTCTATTGTTATTGACTGTACTTTTGTTCATTCTATGTGTAACTCTGTGTTGTGTTTTTTTGTCGCACTGCTTTGCTTTATCTTGGCCAGGTCGCAGTTGTAAATGAGAACTTGTTCTCAATTAGCTTACCTGGTTAAAGGTGAAATAAAACAAATGTGCTATTTCATAGTTTTGATGTCATTATTATTCTACAATATAGTAAAAATAAAGTAAAAAACCCTTGAATGTGTGTTCTAAAACTTTTGACCGGTAGTGTATATAGGTTTTTAATATGTATAAACAAAATATGCTTCTTTAGGGGTTCATACACAATATCATATTTTTTTATTGTCACGTCATACATTTAATTATTTGCATGTATTTTACCTTGTGCTCACGTCGCTCTGCTTCCTAAAATAAGGTCGCTCCCCCAATTTATATAATACCAACTTTTGCACCTCATTGGATTGGGTACAGACTAGAGGTCGACTGATTATGATTTTTGGACGACCAAAAAAAGCCGATGCCGATTAATCGGCCGATTTTAAAATATAACAAATACAAATATGTATATATTTTTTTGTAAATGTATTTATTTATTTGTAATAATGACCATTACAACAATACGGAATGACACTTTTATTTTACCTTAATACATCGATCAAATCAATTTAGTCGCAAATAATAATGAAACATGTTCAATTTGTTTTATATAATGCAAAAACAAAGTGTTGGAGAAGAAAGTAAAAGTGCAATATGTGCCAGGAACCAGGAACACATCGACAACAGCCACCCTCGAAGCATCATTACCCATCGCTCCACAAAAGCCTTGCAGGGCAAGGGGAACAGCTACTCCAAGTCTTAGAGCGAGTGATGTTTGAAATGCTTTTAGCGCGCACCCCGCTAACTAGCCATTTCACATTGGTTACACCAGCCTAATCTCGGGAGTTGATAGGCTTGAAGTCATAAACAGCACAATACTTGAAGCATTGCGAAGAGCTTGTGCTGTTTGAATGAATGCTTATGAGCCTGCTGCCGCTCAATCAGACTGCTCTATCAAATATCAAATCATAGGCATAATAATAACACAGAAATACAAGCCGTAGGTCATTAATATGGTCAAATCCGGAAACTATCATTTAGAAAACAAAATGTTTGTTCTTTCAGTAAAATACGGAACCGTTCTGTATTTTATCTAACAGATGGCATCCCTAAGTCTAAATGTTGCTGTTACATTGTACAACCTTCAATGTTATGTCATAATTATGTGCAATTCTGGCAAATTAATTACGGCTTTTGTTAGGAATAAATGGACTTCACCCAGTTCGCAACGTGCCAGGCGGCCCAAACTGCTGCATATACAGTGGGGCAAAAAAATCAGCCACCAATTGTGCAAGTTCTCCCACTTAAAAAGATGAGGCCTGTAATTTTCATCATAGGTACATTTCAACTATGACAGACAAAATGAGAAAAAAAAATCCAGGAAATCACATTGTAGGATTTTTAATGAATTTATTTGCAAATTATGGTGGAAAATATGTATTTGGTCAATAACAAAAGTTTATCTCAATACTTTGTTATATACCCTTTGTTGGCAATGACAGAGGTCAAACGTGTTCTGTAAGTCTTCACAAGGTTTTCACACACTGTTACTGGTATTTTGGCCCATTCCTCCATGCAGATCTCCTCTAGAGCAATGATGTTTTGAGGCTGTTGTTGGGCAACACAGACTTTCAACTCCCTCCAAAGATGTTCTATGGGGTTGAGATCTGGAGACTGGCTAGGCCACTCCAAGACCTTGAAATGCTTCTTACGAAGCCACTCCTTCGTTGCCCGGGCGGTGTGTTTGGGATCATTGTCATGCTGAAAGACCCAGCCACGTTTCATCTTCAATGCCCTTGCTGATGGAAGGAGGTTTTCACTCAAAATCTCACGATACATGGCCCCATTCATTCTTTCCTTTACACGGATCAGTCGTCCTGGTCCCTTTGCAGAAAAACAGCCCCAAAGCATGATGTTTCCACCCCCATGCTTCACAGTAGGTATGGTGTTCTTTGGATACAACTCAGCATTCTTTGTCCTCAATTTTTGAGTTGAGTTTTTACCAAGAAGTTATATTTTGGTTTCATCTGACCATATGACATTCTCCCAATCTTCTTCTGGATCATCCAAATGCTCGCTAGCAAACTTCAGACGGGCCTGGACATGTACTGGCTTAAGCAGGGGGACACATCTGGCACTGCAGGATTTGAGTCCCTGGCGGCGTAGTGTGTTACTGATGG
The DNA here is from genome assembly GCF_023373465.1 of Oncorhynchus keta. Classification (NCBI taxonomy): domain Eukaryota; kingdom Metazoa; phylum Chordata; class Actinopteri; order Salmoniformes; family Salmonidae; genus Oncorhynchus; species Oncorhynchus keta. Next base: position 20,081,595 of record NC_068446.1, read on the forward strand.
TAGGCTTTGTTACTTTGGTCCCAGCTCTCTGCAGGTCACTCACTAGGTCCCCCCGTGTGGTTCTGGGATTTTTACTCATCGTTCTTGTGATCATTTTGATCCCACCAGATCTTGCGTGGAGCCCCAGATCAAGGGAGATTATCAGTGGTCTTGTATGTCTTCCATTTCCTAATAATTGCTCCCACAGTTGATTTCTTCAAACCACGCTGCTTACCTATTGCAGATTCAGTCTTCCCAGCCTGGTGCAGGTCTACAATTTTGTTTCTGGTGTCCTTTGACAGCTCTTTGGTCTTGGCCATAGTGGAGTTTGGAGTGTGACTGTTTGAGGTTGTGGACAGGTGTCTTTTATACTGATAACAAGTTCAAACAGGTGCCATTAATACAGGTAACGAGTGGAGGACAGAGGAGCCTCTTAAAGAAGAAGTTACTGGTCTGTGAGAGCCAGAAATCTTGCTTGTTTGTAGGTGACCAAATACTTATTTTCCACCATAATTTGCAAATAAATTCATTAAAAATCCTACAATGTGATTTTCTGGATTTTTTTTCTCGTTTTTTTCTGTCATAGTTGAAGTGTACCTATGATGAAAATTACAGGCCTCTTTTAAGTGGGAGAACTTGCACAATTGGTGGCTGACTAAATACTTTTTTGCCCCACTGTACCCTGACTGCTTGCACGGAACGCAAGAGAAGTGACAATTTCCCCTAGTTATAAGAAATTCATGTTAGCAGGCAATATTAACGAAATATGCAGGTTTAAAAATGTATACTTGTGTATTGATTTTTTTTTTAAAGGCATTGATGTTTATGGTTAGGTACATTGGTGCAACGATAGTGCTTTTTTCGCAAATGCGCTTGTTAAATCATCACCCGTTTGTCGAAGTAGGCTGTGATTCAATGAGAAATTAACAGGCACTGCATCGATTATATGCAACGCAGAACACGCTAGATAAACTAGTAATATCATCAACCATGTGTAGTTAACTAGTGATTATGTTAAGATTGATTGTTTTTTTTATAAGATAAGTTTAATGCTACGTAGCAACTTACCTTGGCTTCTTGCTGCCTTCGCAAAAACGAATCCCCGAGATGACAAGTTAAAAATCTGTCGTTCTGCCCCTGAACAAGGCAGTTAACCCTCCGTTCCTAGGCCGTCATTGAAAATAAGAATGTGTTCTTAACTGACTTGCCTAGTTAAATAAAGGTGTAAAAAAAAAAAAAAAATCGGCAAATGGGTGTCCAAAAATACAGATTACCGATTGTTATGAAATCGGCCATAATTAATCGGTCGACCTCTAGTACAGACATTATTGTCATGTGTAGGAATACAAACAAAAATATATGGAGGGGTGTGAGGGGCAAAACTTTTTTTTTTCTGTTGCCTGAGGGCACCGATGTAGTAGTAAAGGGTTAACATTTCACCTTCTAACGCCTTCCAGGCCTCTACTACGTGGACTCTGAGGGGAACCGTGTGTGTGGGGACCTGTTTGCTGTGGGCTCTGGCTCCATGTACGCGTATGGCATCGTGGACAGCGGTCTGAAGCAGAAGGACCTGACTGTGGAGGAGGCCTGTGATCTGGGTTGCAGGGCCATCTACCAGGCCACTTACCGCGACGCCTACAGTGGAGGACAGGTCAACCTGTACCACGTACACAGTGATGGCTGGAACAGGGTGTCCCAGTCCGATGTCTTAATGCTGCACCAACAGTACCAGGCAGAGAAGGCATAGGAGGGGTAGGGGTAAAGAAAGATAGCCAGAGGGACCATTCAGTTTTCAAAGTGTTTACACACATCCAAACTTGGCACAGTATCTGGTCTATTGAAAAATGACCTTTTATAGAATATAAGTAGCCTTGCTGTCACTACACGTTCCTTACTGTGCCTGGAATAAAGGGGTGTTCCTTCTGATAAACAGTGGCTTTGCTGACTTAACTCATATTTTTCTTTTGACTGCTCTAAAGTTTTCAATAAATGTTCTCATTCATTCTCATCTTTCTAACGTGTGCTTTTTTTATTGGTAGCAGAGAATTTAACAGACCAGTAATCATTTACAGATCCCATTATTGCCTTGAAGGATTAAGGCAAAGGAGATGCACTACATGACCAAAGGTATGTGGACACCTGCTCGTCGAACATCTCATTCCAATCATGGGCATTAATACGGAGTTGGTTCCCCTTTTGCTGCTATAACAGCCTCCAATCTTCTGGGAAGGCTTTCCACTAAATGCTGGAACATTGCTGCAGGGACTTGGTTCCATTCAGCCACATGCAATAGTGAGGTCGGGCACTGATGTTGGGCGATTAGGCCTGACTCGTAGTCTGTGTCCCAATTCATCCCAAAGGTCTTCGATGGAGTTGAGGTCAGGCCTGTCAAGTTCTTCCACACCGAACATCGACAAACCATTTCTGTATGGAGCTCACTTTATGCACGGGGGCATTGTCATGCTGAAACAGGAATGGGCCTTCCCCAAACTGTTGCCACAAGGTTGGAAGCACATAATTGTTTAGAATGTCATTGTATGCTGTAGCGTTAAGATTTCCCTTCACTGGAACTAAAGAGCCTATCACGAACCATGGAAAACAAGCGCAGACCATTATTCTTCCTCCACCAAAACTTTACAGTTGGCACTATGCATTGGGACAGGTTGCATTCTCCTGGCATCCGCCAAACCTAGTTTAGTCCGTCGGACTGCCAGATGGTGAAGCATCCCAGAGTCGCCTCTTCACTGTTGACGTTGAGACGGGTATTTTGCGGGTACTATTTAATGAAGCTGCCAGTTGAGGAATTGTGAGGCTTCTGTTTCTCAAACTAGACACTAATGTACTTGTCCTCTTGCTCAGTTGTGCAACGGGGCCTCCCACTCTTTCTATTCTGGTTAGAACCAGTTTGCACTGTTCTGTGAAGGGAGTAGTACACAGCATTGTACGAGATCTTAAGTCTTTTGACAATTTCTTGCATGGAATAGCCTTCATTTCTGAGAACAAGAAAAGACTGAGTTTCAGAAGAATTTATTTGTTTCTGAACATTTTGAGCCTGTAATTGAACGCACAAATGCTGATGCTCCAGATACTCAACTAGTCTAAAGAAGGCCAGTTTTATTGCTTCTTTAATTAGAACAACAGTTTTCACCTGTGCTAACATAATTGCAAAAGGGGTTTCTAATGATCAATTAGCTAATCCAAGTTTATCATTTAAAAGGCTAACACAACTTGCCATTGGAACACAGGAGTGATGGTTTCTGATAATGGGCCTCTGTACGCCTATGTAGGTATTCCATAAGAAATCTGCTGTTTCCAGCTACAATAGTAATTTACAACGTTAATGTCTAAGCTGTATTTCTGATCCATTTTATGTTGTTTATTTTATTTATTTTTATTTCACCTTTTATTTATCCAGGTAGGCTAGTTGAGAACAAGTTCTCATTTGCAACTGCGACCTGGACAAGATAAAGCGTAGCAATTCGACACATACAACAACAGAGTTACACATGGAATAAACAAAACGTACAGTCAATAATACAGTAGAACAAAAGAAAAGAAAGTCTATACAGTGAGTGCAAATGAGGTAAGTTAAGGAAATAAATAGGCCATGGTGGCGAAGTAATTACAATATAGCAATTAAATACTGGAATGGTAGATCAGCAGAAGATGAATGTGCAGGTAGAGAGACTGGGGTGCAAAGGAAAATAAATAAATACCAGTATGGGGATGAGGTAGGTAGATAGATGGGCTGTTTACAGATAGGCTAAGTACAGGTGCAGTGATCTGTAAACTGCTCTGACAGCTGGTGCTTAAAGCTAGTGAGGGAGATGTGAGTCTCCAGCTTCAGAGATTTTTGTAATTCGTTCCAGTCATGGGCAGCAGAGAACTGGAAGGAAAGACGACCAAAGGAGGAATTAGCTTTGGGGGTGACCATTGAGGTAGCACGTGCTCCAGCAGGTATGAGTGGGTGCTGCTATGGTGACCAGTGAGCTGAGATAAGGCGGGGCTTTACCTAACAGAGACTTGTAGATAACCTGTAGCCAGTGGGTTTGGCGACGAGTATGAAGCGAGGGCCAACCAACGAGAGCTTACAGGTCGCAATGGTGGGTAGTGTATGGGGCTTTGGTGACAAAACGGATGGCACTGTAATAGACTGCATCCAGTTTGTTGAGTAGAGTGTTGGAAGCTATTTAATAGATGACATCACCGAAGTCTAGGATCGTTAGGATGGTCAGTTTACGAGGGTATGTTTGGCAGCATGAGTGAAGGATGCTTTTTTGCGATATAGGAAGCTGATTCTAGATTTAATTTTGGATTGGAGATGCTTAATGTGAGTCTGGAAGGAGAGTTTACAGTCTAACCAGACACCCAGGTATTTGCAGTTGTCCACGTATTCTAAGTCCGAGCCGTCCAGAGTAGTGATGCTGGACGGGCGAGCAGGTGCGGGCAGCGATCGATTGAAAAGCATGCATTTAGTTTTACTTGCATTTAAGAGCAATTGGAGGCCACGGAAGGAGAGTTGTATGGCATTGAAGCTCGTCTGGAGGTTAGTTAACGCAGTGTCCAAGGAGGTGCAAGAAGTATACAGAATGGTGTCGTCTGCGTAGAGGTGGATCAGAGAATCACCAGCAGCAAGAGCAACATCATTGATGTATACAGAAAAGAGATTCGGCCCAAGAATTGAACCCTGTGGCACACCCATAGAGACTGTCAGAGGTCCAGACAACAGGCCCTCTGATTTGACACACTGAACTCTATCAGATAAGTAGTTGGTAAACCAGGCGAGGCAATCATTTCAGAAACCAAGGCTGTCGAGTCTGCCAATAAGAATGTTGTGATTGACTGAGTCGAAAGCCTTGGCCAGGTCGATGAATACGGCTGCACAGTAATGTCTCTTATTGATGGCGGTTATGATGTCGTTTAGAACCTTGAGCGTGCCTGAGATGCACCCATGACCAGCTCTGAAACCGGATTGCATAGCGGAAAAGGTATGTTGGGATTCGAAATGGTCAGTAATCTGTTTGTTAACTTTGCTTTCGAAGACCTTAGAAAGAAAGGGTAGAATACATATAGGTCTGTAGCAGTTTGGGTCTAGAGTGTCATCCCCTTTGAAGAGGGGGTTGACCGCAGCAGCTTTCCAATCTTTGGGAATCTCAGATGATACGAAAGAGAGGTTGAACAGGCTAGTAATAGGGGTTGCAATAATTTCAGCAGATTATTTTAGAAAGAGAGGGTCCAGATTGTCTAGCCCAGCTGATTTGTAGGGGTCCAGATTTTGCAGCTCTTTCAGAACATCGGCTATCTGGATTTGGGTAAAGGTGAAATGGTGGGGGCTTTGGTGGGTTGCTGTGGCGGGTGCCGGGCAGTTGACAGGGGTAGGGGTAGCCATGTGGAAAACATAGCCAGCCGTAGAGAAATGCTTCTTGAAATTCTCAATCATAGTGGATTTATCGGTGGTGACAATGTTTCCTAGACTCAGAGCAGTGGGCAGCTGGGAAGAGGTGCTCTTCTTCTCCATGGACTTTACAGTGTCCCAGAACTTTTTTGTGTTAGTACTACAGGATGCAAATTTCTGTTTGAAAAAGCTTGCCTTAGCTTTTCTAACTGCCTGTGTATATTTGTTCCTAACTTCCCTGAAATGTGCATATCACGGGGGCTATTCGATGCTAATGCAGAACGCCACAGGATGTTTTTGTGCTGGTCAAGGGCAGACAGGTCTGGCGTGAACCAAGGACTATATCTATTCCTAGTTCTACATTTTTTGAGAGGGGCATGCTTATTTAAGATGGTGAGGAAGGCACTTTTAAAGAATAGCCAGGCATCATCTACTGATGGGATGAGGTCAATGTCGTTCCAGGATACCCCGGCCAGGTCGATTAGAAAGGAAGTGTTTCAGGGAGCGTTTGACAGTGATGAGGGGTGGTCGTTTGGTCGCAGACCCATTACGGATGCAGGCAATGAGGCAGTGATTGCAGAGATCGTGATTGAAAACAGCAGAGGTGTATTTGGAGGGCGAATTAGTTAGAATGACATCTATGAGGGTGCCTGTGTTTACTGATTTGGGGTTGTACCTGGTAGGTTCATTGATAATTTGTGTGAGATTGAGGGCATCAAGCTTAGTTTGTAGGATGGCCGGGGTGTTAAGCATGTCCCAGTTTAGGTCACCTAGCAGCACGAGCTCAGATCAGTTCACATTATAGTATCGAGGGCACAGCTGGGGGCAGAGGGAGGTCTATAGCAAGCGGCAACAGTGAGAGACTTGTTTCTGGAAGGTGAATTTTTAGAAGTAGAAGCTCAAATTGTTTGGGTACAGACTTAGCCTGCAGAGTTCTGTATTACTTTCTATCTTTGCAGTAGATTGCAACACCGCCCCCTTTGTCAGTTCTATCTTGGAGGAAAACGTTATAGTTAGCAAAGGAGATTTCAGGGTTTTTGGTGGTTTTCCTAAGCCAGGATTCAGACATGGCTAAGACATCTGGGTTGGCAGAGTGTGCCAAAGCAGTGAGTGAAACAAACTTGGGGAGTAGGCTTCTAATGTTAACATGCATGAAACCAAGGCTTTTACGTTTACAGAAGTCAACAAATGAGAGCACCTGGGGGGTGGGAGTGGAGCTAGGCACTGCAGGACCTGGATTAACCTCTACATCAACGGAGGAGAAGTAGGATAAGGGTACGGCTAAAGACTATACGAACTGGCCGTCTAGCACGTTCAGAACAGAGTAAAAGGAGCAGGTTTCTGGGCACGATAGCATAGATTCAAGGCATAGTGTACAGACGAAGGTAAGGTAGGATGTGAGTACATTGGAGATAAACCTGGGCATTGAGTAATGAAGAGAGAGATATAGTCTCTAGAGATGTTTAAACCAGGTGATGTCATTGCATATGTAGGAGGTGGAACAACATGGTTGGTTAAGGCATATTGAACAGGGCTAGAGGCTCTACAGTGAAATAAGACAGTAATCACTAACCAGGATGGTAATGGACAAGGCATATTGATATTAGAGAGAGGCATGCGTGGCCAAGTGAACATATGGGTCCAGTGAGTTGGGCTGGCTGGGGACACGGCGATTCAAACAGTTAGAAGGCCGGAGCTAAACAAGCTAGCAGCTAGTAGACCAGGGCAAGCTTACAGTTAGCAGGCCGGGTTAGCAAGCAAGCAGTTAGCATGGGCTAGCAGTTAGTAGACCAGGGCAAGCTAGAAGTTAGCAAGGGCTATCAGCTAGCAGACCGGGTTAGCAAGCAAGCAGTTAGCAGACCGGGCAGGCAAGCTAGCAGTTAGCATGTTATTTTAATGGAGAAAAATGCTTATTTTTTTTAAACAAGGACATTTCTAAGTGATGCCAAACTTTTGAACAGCAGTGTATATTTATTTTAATTCCGTGAAAACAGCCATAGTGCAACTCTCCCTTTTTCAAGGCTGAATTAATGTACCAGGAAAAGTAAGGTTCAGTACACAGACCAGACATAACAATTACAGCCACCAGGGGTTCCATGCACTTGGGAAATTGTGCAGTCTTGCTAAAACAGTTTTCCCCCCTGTGTACACATGTCATGGTTTACTACCACATTAGTATAGGCCTAATATATGTATTCAGTTTTACTCAACTCAGCATATTCTTTTGTCCCTCTTTCAACAGCTATTGAAGAGATAATTGAAGAGTAACTGATGGGGAGAGGACTACTGCTGAGCATTCTTATTTAAGAGTGCAAGGCTGCAAGCTGACAGACTATTTTCCTGGCTCTAAAACTATTTAACTTTCCCATGACAAAAAAAAAGACCACATTGTTTACGTTTGGCTGATGCATGCAACCACTGGACTGCAGTGATAATATATACTGGATCACAGGCGTTAGGATGAGAAAGTACAAGAATAGGATACGCATTCACAGGATGCAAAGCAAACATGCCCACAATTACATTGTGGCATGAAGGCTGAAAAAATAGTAGCCTATAATATCCCCAAAAACGAGAATCAAACTGTCAGCCGCGCGAGAAGGATAGGGGTATGTGAGGATAGAGGGGGAGTGATATGTAATTTACTGGAACAGTCTCACGAGCACCAGAGTGAGAGCGCGCGCTTAAAGGCACCCAGTGAAGAACACCGGCTTCCCCACTTTGGAATCTAGTTGTATTTCATTCTGCGCGTTTACTTAAATCGCTGGCAGACGAAGGAGCTACCCAATTATATCTGTATTAAAAGGTAAGATTGAAATTCGCATGAGAAAAATGCATCGGGACAAAACGTTTTCTTTTTCAATAATGGGATTCAGTTTTATTTGTAGCTTACTTTCACTGTAGCCGATGCATTTTACGGAATAAATGGGGTATCAGTTATTCAATTTATTATAGCTGCTGTTGACAGTCTTATGCATGCGAATAAATGTTTCTTCCAATGTCGATACATGTTCCATGGTGGTGAATCTGACAAAAAGCCAAAATTGTGTGTCAAATACAATGTGCATAAGAATGTTTGTCTTCAGATATCAGCTGTTTTAGCAGCTGTTTTAGCAGACATAATAATGTAGACATAATACAGAGTTATCCAGGAGATCCGTTGGAAGGGACCAAACTGCGGATGTTCTGGTTGACTAAACTAAGCGCGGAGATTTGACATATGGTACCTATGGGTTTCCACAACCACAAATATCGTAAACATTAATGAAAAAAATAAAAAGCTTTTTGGTCCTAATTAAGCTTAGGGTTAGGCATAAGGTTAGCACTGTGGTTAGGTTTAAAACCAGATTTTAAGAAGATAAATTGTGCAAATAGGTGGGCTTTATGACTTTGTTGCTTAGGTAACTAGTAACGACTGTTTTAATGTGATAGTCAGCTTCCCTTCCTACCCAGACAAGTCACAATTACGATGAACAAAAAAATATAAACTGTTGGTCCCATTTATTTATTTTTACCTTTTATTTAACTAGGCAAGTCAGTTAAGAACAAATTCTTATTTTCAATGACGGCCTAGGAACAGTGGGTTAACTGCCTGTTCAGGGGCAGAACGACAGATTTGTACCTTGTCAGCTCGGGATATGAACTTCCAACCTATCGGTTACTAGTCCAACGCTCTAACCACCGCCCCATGTTTCATGAGCTGAAATAAAAGATTCCAGAAATTTAACATACACACAAAAAGCTTATTTCTCCAAGTGTTGTGCACATATTTGTTTACATCCCTGTTCGTGAGCATTTTAGCCGTTGTCAAGATAATCAATCCATCCATCTGACAGGTGTGGCATATCAAGAAGTTTATTAAACAGCATGATCATTACACATGTGCACCTTGTGCTGGAGACAATAAAAGGCCACTCAAATGTGCAGTTCTGTCACACAACACAATGCCACAAGATATCTCAAATTTTGTGCAATTGTCATGATGACTGCAGGAATGTCCACCAGAGCTTTTGCCAGAGAATTAAATGTTTATTTCTCTAACATAAGCCACCTCCAACAGCGTTTTAAAGAATTTGGCAGTACGTCCAACTGGCCTCACAACCGCAGACCACGTATAACCAAGCCAGCCCAGGACCTCCACATCTGGCTTCTTCACCTGCGGGATTGTCTGAGGGGCAGGGTGCTGAGGAGTATTTCTGTCTGTCATGAAGCCCTTTTTATGGGGAAAACTCATTCTGATTGGATGGCCCTGGCTCCCCATTGGGTGGGCCTGGCTCCTAAATGGGTGGGTTTATGCCCTCCCAGCCCCACCGATGGCTGCGCCCCTGCCCAGTCATGTGAAATCCATAGATTAGCGCCTAATTCATTTATTTCAATTGACTGATTTCCTTATATGAACTGTAATTAGGGCTGTGGTGGTCATGACATTTTGTCATGCAAATAACTGCCGATCTCACGGTATTTGACTGTTAATTAACAAACACATTTAGCATCTCCGGCTTCCACGCACAGCCTATGGCGCACCTATGGAGTGTCTACATTATAAAAACGTCTAATAAATACTTTTAATATAGCCTGCACCATCACAATACGTCAATTATTTATTTTAGGCCGGTCTAAAGAAACAATATGATAGGAAGGAAATGTAGCCTATTTCAGAAGAACAGAATAGCATAATCTGAGTTGTCATTATGTTAGGCCTTAATCTGGCAATGCCATATAGCTGTGGGCTATACTAGTTCATTTAGCAGGCAAGAATTGCTTATAATTCCCGTGGCATTATTTTATATTGTTTTACAGTGAGAACAATAAAATGGAACATAGCTGAATAAAATAGAAAGGATAGTTTCCCCAAATGATTTGAAGGAGTGCGCACATGCGGCTATTCTGTGTTGAGTGGTGAACAAAGAAACAGGTCCTCCTATATGCTTCATTTAGATTTATTAATGCAACTTTAGTTGTGATACAAACGTTAGGCTATATGTTTTGATTTTCTAATACATAATAATAATTTGAAGAAAAGTTGCATAAAAGGCACGCGCTCTGCTCTGTTTCTTGCACCGGCTGCACATTCTGGGCATCATTCACAAGTGATAGTATTCTGACTCCAATCAGACTACATACACTAAATAATATATGTGTGAAATTAGTTTGGATTTAGAATGGGCCATTATTATCTGTTGGAACAGGTGCAGGGGGAGGAAAGCATTGTAATCCGTATGCACTTGAATAGCGAGGGCGCTTTTCCCATGGTTCATTTTCATGCCAGCCAGGCAGGCTACTCCGGTTGTAAAGAGAAACAATGTGCTTCATATTAGGAAAGATGAGAAATAAATATAATAGGCCTAGCGTATAGAAATCTGATTGGATCCTCTTTTTAATAGAGGCCATCAAAACTCTGTTTTATAGCATAGCCTGTAGAAATCCTCATCGGCAGACTCGACAGCCTTGGTTTCTCAAATGATTGCCTCGCCTGGTTCACCAACTACTTCTCTGATAGAGTTCAGTGTGTCAAATCGGAGGGCCTGCTGTCCGGACCTCTGGCAGTCTCTATGGGGGTGCCACAGGGTTCAATTCTTGGACCGACTCTCTTCTCTGTATACATCAATGAGGTCGCTCTTGCTGCTGGTGAGTCTCTGATCCACCTCTATGCAAACGACACCATTCTGTATACTTCTGGCCCTTCTTTGGACACTGTGTTAACAACCCTCCAGGCAAGCTTCAATGCCATACAACTCTCCTTCCGTGGCCTCCAATTGCTCTTAAATACAAGTAAAACTAAATGCATGCTCTTCAACCGATCGCTACCTGCACCTACCCGCCTGTCCAACATCACTACTCTGGACGGCTCTGACTTAGAATACGTGGACAACTACAAATACTTAGGTGTCTGGTTAGACTGTAAACTCTCCTTCCAGACCCATATCAAACATCTCCAATCTCTCATGAAGTGTTTGATTTGATTTTTGATTGCATTTGCGTTGATATCATAGTGATTAGAGAGCGCTGAGTACAAGACCATTAGCGACTGTCCGTTAGCAAGTTTGGTAGGCTACTAATAACTACCAGTTACCTACCGCCTAGTTACCGTGACTAAATGGTCACATGAAATTTGACTGTGGTCATGACTGCCAGTGTGGTGGTTATATGGTCACTGTAACAGCCCTAACTGTAACTTCGCAAAATCGTAGAAATTGTTGCATGTTGCGTTTTATATTTTCGCTTAGTATAGATGTCCATCCATGTCTGAGGACATCATCAGATGAAGTGGAAACCGGCCACTAAGGCCAACAGTGCCTTAGTGGCACTTGGAGATGGTGGATGGGCGTAAGCATCTGCCTCTGGTGCAAGATATTTTTCTTATAAGCCTATCCCAAACCTTAACCCTTACCTTAACCATTCAGAGTTAATGCCTAACCTTAAGATTTTGAAGTTAATGGCTAAACCTAACCTTAAGTACTTGGACATTTGAGGTTTGGAACAACTTCGAAATTAAACGTTTGAGAAACATGGATGAATGTCTAATTTTAACATGAGACTGTTTGAGCTTGTTGTCCTTCCTGGACTCGTGCGTTGTGGAGCGCGCGCAAAAAACGCTCACCTGCAGACCGCACTGGTTCCGCACGGATTTGCGCTCACGTAATGAAAATGATGAGCTCGTCTCCGCGTCGCCAGTAGCTCGGAATTGTTAGCGTTGCATTCATTATTATAGTTAGACCAAGTGTGTAAATCACATTAACATGCGTCAGAGGGGTCACAGCTCCAGAATTCTCTAACAAGACAAGGTTGTGCTCCAGGCTGTTCAGTGTAGGCCTATCTACAGTATGCTAATGAACAGCTTTGAAGAGTGTGTGTGTGTGTGTGTGTGGCACAAGAGGAGAGGAAGTAGGGAGAGAAATAACAGACCCTTAGAATAAGACACCATGTACCACATTTGCACGTCAACAACACTTTGACTTTGGACATCAAAAAGGAGAAGAGAAGATCATTATCAGTCATTTCCACTCAACACACACACACACACACACACACACACACACACACACACACACACACACACACACACACACACACACACACACACACACACACACACACACACGGCCAGTATAGATATTCCACAGTCCCCATTCACCAGAGTCTTTGTTGAACTCATTAATTTGTCAAGTGAATGTACAGCTGAGTCATAAACACTAACACATTGTTAGAGCGAGCACACGTCTGCCACAACACAGCACTTTGATTGGGAGGTTGTCATACCACTTAGGCTTTGACTGACTGTCTGAATGTCAGATGTTGACAATAGCAAGATGAGTGATGTGCTGAGTACAGTCACAGTGAGGCCTCATCAGTTTGGTTTGGACAGAATGGGAGGACTGTCTACACACTGAGAGAGAACGAGAGAAGGTGGTAAAGAGAGAGAGGCAGAGCAGTCTTAAAACATTAAGATGAATGGAAGGAAGAAGAGAATGTCAGGGAGACGCACGGGTGGAGCAGAATCTCTTTGCCTGTCTTCGTTGCTTAAGCCAGCCAAGCTCTCCCTTCATCACATACCCCCTCTCTCTTCTCTTCTTCCTCTATCTCCCCCTCGCTCCCTCTCTTTTCCCCTCCCTCCCACTCCTCCCCCTCTCTCTGTATCTCTCTGTATCTCTCTCTCTACCCCCCTCTCCCCCTCTCTCTGTATCTCTCTCTCTACCCCCCCCCCTCTCCTCCCTCTCTCTGTATCTCTCTCTACCCCCCACCTCTCCTCTCTGTATCTCTCTGTATCTCTCTCTGTATCTCCCCCCTCCTCCCTCTCTCTCTATCTCTCTCTCTCCCCCCCCTCCCCCCTCTCTCTTTCTCTCTCTCTCTCCCCCCCCTCCTCCCTCTCTCTGTATCTCTCTCTCTACCCCCCCTCTCCTCCCTCTCTCTGTATCTCTCTCTCTACCCCCCCTCCTCCCTCTCTCTGTATCTCTCTCTATACCCCCCCTCTCCTCCCTCTCTCTGTATCTCTCTCTCTACCCCCTCTCTCTCTCTGTATCTCTCTCTCTACCCCCTCTCCCCCTCTCTGTATCTCTCTCTCTACCCCCTCTCCTCCCCCTCTCTGTATCTCTCTCTCTACCCCCTCTCGTCCCTCTCTCTGTATCTCTCTCTACCCCCTCTCCTCCTCCCTCTCTCTGTATCTCTCTACCCCCCCTCTACTCTCTCTCTATATATGTAAAGGCTTGACATGCACAGTCTATTTTTAATAAAAATGAAACAGCTTTCTTGCAGTGAAGCGAGACACAGAGTGAAGTGAGACTGAAACAGCGATTTGCAATTTAGGCCTGTGTGACACTCATCATCCCCCTCCGAGCCAGCAACAGTCAATTCGCCCTGAGTCTTTCATTGCCTATCTATCTCTATCGCTCTATATCTCTTTCCAGCGATCCCCTCACACACGTTTCTAACTAACACTTACATCTCAAATGCTGAAAAATAATATTAAATGACATGTTTTTTTCTGTAATTGTGGAGCAGTAGACATGAGAGCAATATGAACAACACTAAAGCTAACTGTTTTAAAATGGGCCAGGAAGTACTATTAATGGATTCAAAGATGCAGCAGTATACAGAAGAAAGGGAATGTCTGTAAAAGCTTTAGTGGAGATACAGTATATGGGGATGGTTTAAAGATGAGGGAACAGACACATCGGCTCAGAGAGACTGAGTGCACATCTGGCATTAATATTGATGAAGTGGCATTAATGTGTGCAAAATACAAAAAAAAGAGCATTATTCCTTTTAAACAGTTAATTTTTCTCTTCGGCGAAAGAATTCATGTGGAAGGGAGGGGTAGAACAAAGTCGAATATATAGCTGAAATTAGTTATTTGTTATCAAGCGTTAAGAAACTAGGGCAATTGCTGAATGAGAATGAATGAGGATTCTGTTCCTGTCGTAAACATAAAAACATTTAATAAATTAAACATTCTGATAAATATTACACAGTCATTTTGGGTTAATGGTGTTTTAACTTAGGCCCTCATGTGCATCTAAATGAATGGTTTTGTAATACAATTGCAGATGTTTTAATTACACAGTAAAATGGAGCTCAGATAAGGCTATTCAATATAAACATAGGATTTGGGCATGGCAAGTCAGGGATTGTAGGTTGGCAGCCATTCTGTTCTTACAGACAGAAATAAATATGTACGATTGTATATGAGTGTGTGTTAAATGAGAGAGGGAGGGAGGGAGGGAGAGAGAGAGGGAGAGAGAGAGAGAGAGAGAGAGAGAGAGAGAGAGAGAGAGAGAGAGAGAGAGAGAGAGAGAGAGAGAGAGAGAGAGAGAGAGAGAGAGAGAGAGAGAGAGAGAGAGAGAGAGAGAGAGAGAGAGAGAGAGAGAGAGAGAGAGAGAGAGAGAGAGAGAGAGAGAGAGAGAGAGAGAGAGAGAGAGAGAGAGAGAGAGAGAGAGAGATTCATTAATTACACATTTTCAGTCTTAAGTTGGTGACAGCCTTCATTGCACAAAGCCTGCAAGATCGATGGCCGGAGTCTGACTCTAATACTAACGAAACTCGGATCGTTAAACTTTTGGGAAATGATGACAGAAATTGATTAAAATATGTATGAGTCCAATTAATCTTTGAAGGGGGACTTCTTCCACTACTTGGCATTGAGGCATGAGGAGGCCATCTTTAGGACGACATCAATCATCTGATGGAGTGGCAATTGTGTCTGACACAGTAAAGTAGTGGAGCTGTGCCCCACCCTCTGCCCTTCAGGCCCAAACTCAGCCTCCAGAGACAAATCTCCTTTACATGCATTATAATGAGCTCACAACCTAACACAATAGTCTCATGTGCCCCATTCTGTCAATGAGTATTCAGTGACGCTTCAAACCAAAAGATGTAATGCTTTGTTACTAGTTACGAGAATCTATGAGCCCTTGTGGTCCTTCTGTAGCACAGTTGGTAGAGCATGGCGCTTGTAACGCCAGGGTAGTGGGTTCGATTCCCGGGACCACCCATACGTAGAATGTATGCACACATGACTGTAAGTCGCTTTGGATAAAAGCATCTGCTAAATGGCATATATTATTATATTATTATGTTATAAATAGATAATAGGTATGCTGCAATTTTACAACAGACTAACTCACTAAACACTAAATGATGGACAAATCTCCACATAGACTGTATGCAAAAACACAGTGCAGACAGTACAGACTATTGCGATATATTCCCCACAAAGTGTAGTTGTAAAATGGCAGCCAGTTCTCCTCAGGTCTTGAGGAGTTAATGAGAATAGTGTCAACATCTCTGCATGTCTTCATGCCTCCTGCACCTCGGAGCTGTTTGTTCTCCTTTTAATTAAAACAGCTAAGATTACTCTAATTATCTCTCTACTCAGGTAATCCAGCTCCGGTCTGCTGCGGCCGTGGGAGGGAGTCCTGCATCATGTGTACAGCAGAACGGGAATGAGTTAGTGTGAGAGTGAAAAGTAAACCAGAATAAAGACTGACCCTGCGGATAGCAAAGGAAATCACAATGTGGGGAGAAGACAAACAGAATCCAAGAAGAGGATCAACAAATCTCTGAATAGAGTTGACTAAAACACCACCTCCACTATGACCACCCCAACGGTGCTTCTTCTTGTTTTGGTTTGTATGTGGGAGGAGCAGCGAGGATGTAGTTCACTTACTGTTAGGTTACCGATTACAGCTCAGAACAGCCAGGAAGACCAAATTGAACTGAGGGCTGCAGAAAACTCTCTGGTGAATCATGGTCAGAATGCTGAGGTTCTTATGACAACCCACATCCCACTGACTCCTGGATTAACAGACAAAGAAAAGAATGGCGTGGATGAAATAGTACAGATATCAACTCAAACTCCAGACTTTACCCTTCAAACAACTTTGACTCCTGGAAAGATATGGAATGTAATTACATCCAAGAGTGACCATGTGGATAATGGGGATGTTCACAATCAGTCACTTGAGGCCCAGCATTCCATGGAGGCAGAGGCCAATGGAGACCCCAAGCATCATGTGAAACTCCAGACTGTCTCGCATCCAGAGTTCAGAGTTCTCCCAGAGAGTATCTCTGGGCGGGGCTTAGTCTCTCGGGGGGAGGGGTTAACTCTAACAGGGGTGGGGTCTCGCTCTCGTCGTAAGCGGAGCTGGCAGTGGAACCAGTTCTTTGTCATTGAGGAGTACAGAGGACCAGAGCCAGTGCTCATCGGACGGGTAAGACCTATTCACAACCAATGTCATGATTTCAGTGTTATCAGAAATATCCATAAATGTATATTTGGTCAATTCCTAGAACAACAGCCTGAGGATATAGCACACCAGGGGTTCCCAAACTTTTTCACTCAAGCCCCCCTTCTAGCATTCATGGTGAACATCCGGCACCCCCCACGTCTATTTCTATAGGCACAAGCACTGTTTATGACACACAATGTTCACACCCCTCTTGTTGGCAAAGAGACAATTTTGTAGAATTAAAGCTTATTTCCTACAATTCTACACATTTTGCCATGTCTTAAATTAATGTGTGTGTGTTCATGTGATGTTTGATTGACCCAAACATTACAACATTGGCTAAAAAACCGAGCTAAAAAGCATTAGCTGACACGGGCTAGTTAATCTGGAAATGATCTCTCTAAGACCTGCAATGACTGACATGACGAGGAAAACTGCTGATGCACTACCCAATTCCCAAAATAGCACCTTGTGCATTCTACTACTACAATTTCCAGGAGTAAGTAGGGCGGGGTGGTCCTTCGCACACCCCACAGTTTGGGAACCACTTCAGTACACTACTAGTCAGTTGACATACATTACTTCATTAAGGTTAGCCAATAGGTATGGTAGGTCGCACCACACCAACAACACACCACAGAGCTGACAGGAAGTCAGTGTTCAGCCAGTGTGATGATGCGATGATTGGAGGTTTGAAATCAGAGCACACCTGAACCATCTAGATCTGTGGAAGTTACTTGTAGCACTTCACAGGCAAAGTGTTGGGCTGCTAATGCATCTGTTGGCAGCTTTAGTGTGTGTGTGGATTATATTAGCTGTGACGCTTACAGGGAACTCTGCCAACTCACAGTAGCAGGCAGCGTACTTTATTGTGACACCACAGTTTGGAGCCTCCCCAACCAACACTGTGTTCACATCGTAAATGTTTCATCTTCCTCTCTGCCTGTTATTGATACAGTCAGGGAGGGATGTCAGTGCGGTCGGTGGAGACACTCTTTCTTGTTGTTGTAGTAAGTGCGCAAGTCTGATTCAGGGCTTGAGATGGCAAGGATGTTGCTTGGATGTTATGTCAAACATGTTCCAGCTTGTTAGGGCTATGAGTTTGATAAGATCATACATACATCAATGCCCAGATTCACATACACGTGTAGAGTGTGTGTGCTCTGCCGTTTGAAAGACATTGCTAGAAACGGTGAGCGAGGGGGTAAGATACATCATGGCAATGAATGAGAATTTTACTGGGAGAGAAAATCAGCAAGGTGAAGATGGACTGAAGATCCCTGCCACACTGTAAGAGCAAGGAGAAGAGAACATTGAGATGAACGAGAGTGGGGGAGAGGGACAACGGAGAGATCATTTCAACAAGAAAAAAACACATGTTTTAATGGATTGGTTAAGTTTTAACCCCACAGAGGATTTTTTTTTGCCATGGCGACTGATGCACAGCAGGACTGAGCTAGCAATTAGATTGAGACGAGGAGGGTAGGGGTTGGTGAGAGACTGTGTGGGGGCTAGGAGGGAAGGGTGTTAGGAGAGTAAGATAGGGAAGGAGACTGACAAAGATGTCTCTCGTGGTGATGTATGGGATCCGAATCAAAGCAGATTTAAGGAGGAAGAATATATATCATTTCTTACGTGTGTTTCTTTAATCCCTAACTGCACGCTCAACTACACACATACACACACTGACTCGCTCTCTCTAACACACATATCACAGTTGCACACAGACACACTTGGTTGTATACACCCAGGGTTTATGAATTACAGTTGACATGTATACCAATGTTTTTATGCACCATTTTGGTATTCTTGGCTAGAATAAATGCACAGCTATGTGATTAAAGGCCTAGGGGCCATAATACTTTCTTATGCTTGCTCTCTCCAGGCTTATGTCACATTATAATATTAACAATTTTCCTTGCCCATGGCTTGGCTTGTGCGTAATTCTCAAGTGAAAAATGTAATAACGACAGAGACCACAAAGCTGTTTCCATATGAAAGAACCTACAGTATATATACAGACCTTAATTGATGTGAAAACCTGCAGTAATATTGCTCAGCAAATAGCAAACAACCCATGCTACTTACTATAGTTAAAATAATCAGTTGTGGTTCATTAGACAGAGGTTGTGTTGGTCTAAGATGGAGGGTCTGCAGTGGAGGGGAGGAAAGGATGGGATGTGAGTAAGCCTAGTGGATTATGAGCATGTGCAGAAGTGCATTACGTGTGGTGCAAGATGTGAAGGTTCCTGGTCAGAAAGCCTTCCTTGTGTGATGAAGGCTGAGTAATCTCTTTAGCTTTCTATTTCTGTGTGTCTGGCCTTTTACCCACCAAGCTCCCTGTAATATCCCCCTACTGCTATTCAAAACTGAACAAGCTAGCATTCTTCACTGCAAAGTAAAATGGGCAGACACACAGAGACAGGTAGACAGACAGAAAGAGAGAAACAGATGGCAGATGGACTTGTCAGAGGTGCGTTCTCAGAAAGAGAGACAAATTTCACCCCAATAACTACCGTGGGATATCAAATCAAATTTGATTTATCACATGCGCCGAATACAACAGGTGTAGACCTTGAAAAGCTTACTTACAAGCCCTTAACCAACAATGTAGTTATAAGAAAAATGCCCCACCCCCAAAAAAACGAAGAGATAAAAACAAGAATAATATGCGTCAACAGCAACCTTGCGTTATCATTAACAGCAACCTTGCGTTATCATTAACAGCAACCTTGCGTTATCATCAACAGCAACCTTGCGTTATCATTAACAGCAACCTTGCGTTATCATCAACAGCAACCTTGCGTTATCATCAACAGCAACCTTGCGTTATCATTAACAGCAACCTTGCGTTATCATCAACAGCAACCTTGCGTTATCATCAACAGCAACCTTGCGTTATCATTAACAGCAACCTTGCGTTATCATCAACAGCAACCTTGCGTTATCATCAACAGCAACCTTGCGTTATCATTAACAGCAACCTTGCGTTATCATTAACAGCAACCTTGCGTTATCATTAACAGCAACCTTGCGTTATCATTAACAGCAACCTTGCGTTATCATTAACAGCAAACTTGCGTTATCATTAACAGCAACCTTGCGTTATCATTAACAGCAACCTTGCGTTATCATTAACAGCAGACTTGCGTTATCATCAACAGCAACCTTGCGTTATCATCAACAGCAACCTTGCGTTATCATCAACAGCAACCTTGCGTTATCATCAACAGCAACCTTGCGTTATCATTAACAGCAACCTTGCGTTATCATTAACAGCAACCTTGCGTTATCATTAACAGCAACCTTGCGTTATCATTAACAGCAACCTTGCGTTATCATTAACAGCAGACTTGTGCATTTCCACAGTGAAAACAATGTACTGAGCAAATGTCAAATTGGCTTTTTACCAAAATACCTTATGACAGACCACATATTCACCCTGCACACCCTAATTGACAAACAAACCAAAACAAAGGCAAAGTCTTCTCATGCTTTTTGATTTCAAAAAAGTTTTGACACAAAATGATGGAAAGCGGTTTTGGGGGAAAAACATACGGCATTATAAAATCCATGTACACAAACAATAAGTGTGCGGTTAAAATGATCAAAAAACATTTGAAAATGTATGTCAACTGACTAGTAAAATGTGTTTTACTGAGTTTCTATTTCCCAAATTAACTCGATTAACTCAATCGATTTTACAACAGCCACTAATTAATCAGTTGCCTCTACAGTCTCGTTCTGAACGACGCATAATCCGGGAATCTGCACGGACCCGGGTCTCACCAATGAGTTCCTACCACACCAATTTAGTTGAGTATTTATTTACTAGAAAGCTAAAATGATGATAAAAGATACATACACAAAAACACATTCTAGGCTATTGTTTAGAAATTAGTATAACGGGCCAACACACTATGGCGCGTGTTACCCAAAATGGGGATTTAAAAGAGAGAGAAAATTACAAAAAGTACACAAGAGAAATATACATTTGGGTGAATTTGTCAGCTATGGATATTCTAACCCTAGCCTTGCCCCAAACTGCCGCTCTTATGGGTCAGCATATAATGATGTAATTACGTGGGGAAGGTCTCCGTGGATTCTCCGCGTGGACCATTCAGGCTGCTCAATGACGCACTTCTCCGATGCAACTCTCTGGTCATCCTCACGATGTCAGTGTCCTTTTGGCTTAGGCGTCTGTTCCCTCGCCCTCGCTCTGGAAGGGCTCTTCTGAGGACAGACAGCTCTGTAGCTCAGAGCTCACAGCGTAGGAATTAAACATTGTCGATACCACGATTCGATGGGGAGTGGGGGCTAGGTGGTTCGACTTGAATTCACCCGCTTAGACACAGCTACTCATCTGTAGCTTGGGTAGAAAAAGATTTCTTTGTCTTCAAACTTGTGTTGCATTTTGGGTTTGTTGACTTTTTAGACCTCGACTGCAGCTTGGGTCACTTAGTCTCATCTGTTAATTCTTCACTCACAGGTTTTATAACCTCGGGTCAGACGTGGGCGTAACCGCCTTTAGGGCAATTCTCTGGGCGTACCAAGTTAAGGGCAAGGTCTAGATTTTACTCAAATCCAATTTTAGACAACTAACTTTACATTTCATCTTTACCAAAACATTCTCTTTGATTTGGACATTTTCCACACAACATACAATGTATAAACATCAAACATATACTAGGAAAACTCTTAACGTTACAATGTTTTCGTAATAACATCATCTATTAACCTTTAATAACAAAACAAAAATGACATACATTTTCATATTCCATCTATCGTCATGACCACCATTGTGGCTGAACGGAAACCATTGTTCCAAAGTCCATTTATTGCATGTTCAATGTTCTGAGGTTGGTTCTCCATATTGAGGGGACACAGGAATGTTGTGTGGCCTAAGATTTACCAGGGGCGTGAGGGGTCATAAAACCCCACATCTTCAGGCCCCTAGATCTCTCCTCCTCTGTTGAGGTTGAGATATAATCTGTAGGGTTGTGGTCTCCTGTAACCTGACCTGGTCAGGATAGTCATGACAGTGAGCATAGCCTTGCTATTGAGAAAGGCCGCCATATGCAGACCTGTCTCTCAAGAGAAGACAGGCTATGTGCACACTGCCCACAAAAGTGTAAACTGAGTTGCACTTCCTAACCTCCTGCCAAATGTATGACCATATTAGAGACACATATTTCCCTCAGATTACACAGACCCACAAAGAATTCGAAAACATATCCAAATTTGATGAACTCCAAAATATATTGGGTGAAATACCACAGTGTGCCATCACAGCAGCAAGATTTGTGACCTGTTGTCACAAGAAAAGTGCAACCAGTGAAGAACAAACACCATTGTAAATACAACACATATTAATGTTTATTTATTTTCTATTTTTTACTTTAACAATTTGCATGTCGTTACAACACTGTATATAGACATACAGTGGGGCAAAAAAGTATTTTGTCAGCCACCAATTGTGCAAGTTCTCCCACTTAAAAAGATGAGAGAGGCCTGTAATTTTCATCATAGGTACACTTCAACTATGACAGACAAAATGAGAGAAAAAAATCCAGAAAATCACATTGTAGGATTTTTTATGAATTTATTTGCAAATTATGGTGGAAAATAAGTATTTGGTCACCTACAAACAAGCAAGATTTCTGGCTCTCACAGACCTGTAACTTCTTCTTTAAAAGGCTCCTCTGTCCTCCACTCGTTACCTGTATTAATTGCACCTGTTTGAACTTGTTATCAGTATAAAAGACACCTGCCCACAACCTCAAACAATCACACTCCAAACTCCACTATGGCCAAGACCAAAGAGCAGTCAAAGGACACCAGAAACAAAATTGTAGACCTGCACCAGGCTGGGAAGACTGAATCTGCAATAGGTAAGCAGCTTGGTTTGAAGAAATCAACTGTGGGAGCAATTATTAGGAAATGGAAGACATACAAGACCACTGATAATCACCCTCGATCTGGGGCTCCACGCAAGATCTCACCCTGTGCGGTCAAAATGATCACAAGAACGGTGAGCAAAAATCCCAGAACCACACGGGGGGACCTAGTGAATGACCTGCAGAGAGCTGGGACCAAAGTAACAACGCCTACTATCAGTAACACACTACGCCGCCAGGGACTCAAATTCTGCAGTGCCAGACGTGTCCCCCTGCTTAAGCCAGAACATGTCCAGGCCCGTCTGAAGTTTGCGAGAGAGCATTTAGATGATCCAGAAGAAGATTGGGAGAATGTCATATGGTCAGATGAAACCAAAATATAACTTTTTGGTAAAAACTCAACTCGTTGTGTTTGGAGGACAAAGAATGCTGAGTTGCATCCAAAGAACACCATATCTATTGTGAAGCATGGGGGTGGAAACATTATGCTTTGGGGCTGTTTTTCTGCAAAGGGACCAGGACGACTGATCCGTGTAAAGGAAAGAATGAATGGGGCCATGTATCGTGAGATTTTGAGTGAAAACCTCCTTCCATCAGCAAGGGCATTGAAGATGAAACATGGCTGGGTCTTTCAGCATGACAATGATCCCAAACACACAGCCCGGGCAACGAAGGAGTGGCTTCGTAAGAAGCATATCAAGGTCCTGGTGTGGCCTAGCCAGTCTTAGCCAACCCCATAGAAAATCTTTGGAGGGAGTTGAAAGTCTGTGTTGCCCAGCAACAGCCCCAAAACATTACTGCTCTAGAGGAGATCTGCATTGAGGAATGTGCCAAAATACCAGCAACAGTGTGTGAAAATGTTTGACCTCTACAAAGTATTGAGATAAACTTTTGTTATTGACCAAATACTTATTTTCCACCATAATTTGCAAATAAATTCATTAAAAATCCTACAATGTGATTTTCTGGATTTTTTTTCTCATTTTGTCTGTCATAGTTGAAGTGTACCTATGATGAAAATTACAGGCCTGTCTCATCTTTTTAAGTGGGAGAACTTGCACAATTGGTGGCTGACTAAGTACTTTTTTTGCCCCACTGTAATATGACATTTTGAAATGTTAATTTTTAATTTCACTTTTGTTTTATTTTCTATTGCCACTTGCTTTGGCAATGTAAACACGTTTCCCATGTCAATAATGCCCCTTGAATTGAATTGAGAGAGAGAGGGTGACAGAAAGACAAAGGTAGAGATACATAGACAGGCAAACAGATGGATTCAGAGAGGGAACGAAAACAGACTGATGAACAGAACAGAAGACAGACAGAGCGACATTTGGGGGCCACTGTCCACAGTCATGTGCTCTCACCCCCTAACAATCCCCCGGTGGCCTATTTGGTCCAATGAGTTAATTAGCTGTACGCATCAGTACACATTCTGGCCCCCTCTGTCCCCTTCACACCTGGTGCCATTCAATTCACACTGACTGAACACCACATCTTGGACTTGATTCAACCGCTGATTTCACAAACTATTGTTTAGGTAGATGATCAATTACCGAAATGAGGGATGCATTTTCTGAGTCAGTGGTGGCTTGGACACAATATGTCAAACAACAAAGCATAAGTTCAACTGTAAACCCTCTTTTTAGAGAAAGGATCATAGAGAACTGAAGCCACTCATTGGGCGAGGCTCAATGCAGAATCCATAGATATTTTCTGACTTTATACTTCTCTTCTCTATACACATATATCTCCTGCAGCTGCACACAGATATGGACCGAGGTGATGGGCGCACCAAGTACATCTTAGAAGGAGAGGGGGTGGGGTCTGTGTTTGTCATCGATGGGAACACGGGCAACATCCACGTCACCAAGTCCCTGGACCGAGAAGAGAAGGACCAGTACCGCCTCATCGCCACGGTAACCGACCGCCAGACGGGCCACGCCCTCGAACCCTCGTCCATGTTCATCATCAGAGTGCAGGACATCAATGACAACCCTCCTGTCTTCCAGAACGAGCCATACAGCACCACCGTGCCCGAGATGGCCAATATAGGTATTACATGTGACAGACAGAGCTTCAGTCTTGATCTGTGATTTACATTACAGTCTAGACAAGCTGCCTCAAGGGCTTATTAGTCATTCCTGAAGTCTCACCAATCCATCTCTCTCCAACAGGTACATCCATAATCCAGGTGACAGCCACGGACGCAGACGACCCTACGTATGGTAACAGTGCCAGGCTGGTGTATGCTGTGACCCAGGGCCAGCAGTATTTCTCTGTGGATCCTCAGACAGGTCTGGTGGGCCTGCAATGCAGACTCTTATCAAGCTACATGTTAACCATATGGTAGCCATGCTGATGAACTGACACTACAGTATGCCCCTTTGATTTGTAAAAATATCGCGTGGTGTAACTTCTGTGGTCTGTATGTATTCTGTGTACTCTACTTAAAGCAGGGGTCAGCAACAGGTAGCCTGCGGTCCAAAATGTGTTCTAATAAAATGTAATCATCTCTTAAAGTAAATACAATCTCCTTTTGGGCTTAGTTGTGTTCAATTTGTAGTCTAAAAATATTATAATTATGTTCTGGCTCCCCCGAACATCCGCTCCGACAAAAACAGCCCGGGGTTGATTCTTGTCGCCTACCCCTGACATAAAGGCTTGTGACATGGCTATATGTGACATTAAAGCAGGTGACTCATCCCACTACAGCATTTAGGTCTGCTTGTCCCTTCAGCTGTGATGTAATGTAATGCATCATGTGCTTATGTACTGTCCTCTCATCGTCCTCTCTGCCAGGTGTCCTGCGTACTGCTGTAACTGACATGGACAGGGAGAGTCAGGACACCTATCTGGTCGTCCTTGAGGCCAAAGACATGGGGGGGCACCTGGGGGGGATGTCAGGGACGACCACAGTCACTGTGAGGCTGAGTGATGTCAACGACAACCCCCCTCACTTCAGAAAGAGTGAGAACATTACAGTTATGGTTTTGTTATTGGCCATTGTCATGCTATTGCGGTTATGGCTTTCAACTTCTATAACTCCAGTTGAAACATTCTTAGGACATATTTCTGTATTCTCTCTCTCTCTGTGTGCGTGTTTCTGTGTGTGTCTGTGCGTGATTTTGCGTGTGCGTGTGTGTGATCTTGTGTTTTTGATTTTACATGTGTGCTTGTCTGATTTTGTGTGTGTGTGTGTGTGTGTGTGTGTATGTGTATGATTAGAGTGATGAAATGCCTTGCAATGTGGCACTTGTGATGGTGCACTGATCTCTCGCTGCTACTAACAGCACCTTTAGGATCTTCTCTGCCAGGATTGTCACACAGCAGCGCTGTGCTTATAGTGGATTTTGAAGCCATTTTATGGAGTGTTCCTTGATGTGTGCATATGGCTCGTGTTTCCTCATTGCAAACTAATGATTCAATTCCATGAACGAGCTGCTTATCTCTTCTTCCTCCTCCTCACCGTCATCACCATCTGAGTTGATAACATATTATGAGATTTCTCAACACGAAGCTCTTCCTGGAAAAACAGTGAGAGATCATGAAGTCTTTTCTTATCCAAGCGCTTCTGCATTCTATTCTATTCATATTTTATCTGCCATCCAGTTGTTTCTGCTCCAACAGACAGTAGAATCACTACAGAATGTAACATTCTCAGTCATACAATTACATTCCTCTGTAATATATGTCCTTCTCTCTCACACTCTCCCCTTCCTCTCTTTCTTGACTTCACCCAGCCCGCTCTCTCTCTCTCGCAAGCAATTTCATAATTCCAAATGCACAGTATTTATTAGGCACTATAGCTGTCCTACTGTAGCTCACTGTGGGCATGTTCATGATTCTCTATCTGACACTAATGCAGAGTGAGTCTAAACAAGCGTATTTGTTTCATCTGTGGAGATAGAGACGTGTGTGTTTGAATTCGCAAAGCTTTTGAATGATTAACAAGTGTCCTTTCCATACTGTTTAGAGGGAGACCATGGTAGGAATACTACAGTTAGTCACTTACTGTGTAGAATCAAAGAGAGACAGGCAGACTCATCGCTGAGAGCCAGACTACTGCACGTTGGCTGCCGTTTCCTTGGATACAGGATACTCGCAGAGAAGTTTGGCTTTTTTTCCCCCTTTTTTTTTCTTTGACCTTTATTTAACTAGGCAAGTCAGTTAAGAACCAATTCTTATTTGCAATGGCGGCCTAGGAACAGTGGGTTAACTGCCTGTTCAGGGGCAGAACGACAGATTTGTACCTTGTCAGCTCTGGGATTTGAACTTACAACCTTCCGGTTACTAGTCCAACGCTCTAACCACTAGGCTACCCTGGTTTTCATCATTACTGTAAACATTTTCCCTGAGGACTACTGGAATGACTACTCTCATTTTAGGATCTAAATGGTTTGTCTATGCCCTGTGACTCATCTGTGTGGTCTCTCTCTCTCTCTCTCTCTTTCGCTCTCTCTCGTTCTCTCGCTCGCTCTCTCTCTCTCTCTTGCTCTCTCGTTCTCTCTCCCTCGCTGTAGGTGCCTGGTCGTTCTCTATCTCTGAGCTGGCAGCACCAGGGGTGGAGGTGGGTCGCCTCTCGGCCACAGATGCTGATCTGGGAGAGAACGCCATGCTGGAATATACCATCCTGGACGGAGAGGAGGGGGACACATTTAACATCACCGGAAGAGACCAAGAGGCTGTCATTGTGTTAAACAAGGTGAGCAATAAGTTATATAGCTCTTAATCAGACTCAAGTCAAAAAACATCCACAATGGTATAAAATGAGAGGCTAAACTAAGCATTGCTCCTCCAAGCTACTCTAACCAGGAAGTTAATTCAGTGAAAGACATAGAAAACAGCAGGACAGTGTTGCCTGCAGAGACTTCAGTCAGCAACAATCAGGTCTGATAATAGGATGCTTTGAATAAAGAAATATTTGGTCTGGAAACAGTATTTTAACGTTTTTTTCCTCAGTCATTCTTCCTAGCAGTCATTCTTCCTGATTGCAGGCAATGTCACAAACTTAATTAACTTAAACAAAACATATCTCACCTTGGTTTGCTCGGAAATAGACAAAAAAAGAGATCCAAATACCCTGGAATTTATGCACAGCTATTTGAAAAATGGAAGATTCCATCTAGCAGTTGAATTGGAAATCGCCAACCAGAAAATAGGTTGTGAGCCTGTGTTTTCCTCTGTGTGGTGTCGAGTACATGGGGCATCGCAAGCTCCATTTAACAAAGTGTGTGAGATGAGGGTGAGAGAATGAGATAGAATGTGGGAATGATGAATCAACATGGGAGCAAATGAATTATGGAACAAGGGGAAGGGGCACGATGAAAAGAAGAAGAGAGTGTTCGAGCAAAGGAGAAAGAGAGAATTAGTAGACAAAACTGGTTATAGGGAAGGACATAAGCCAAATCTAATTGGTTGTACTGTATTTCTCTCCTCAGCTGCTCGACTATGAGAGGTGCGGTTCCTACTCGTTCTCAGTGGAGGTTATGAATCCCATAGTGGACGCACGGTTCCTACGGAAGGGTCCCTTTAAGGACCGGGCGAACGTACGGGTCATGGTCCTCAACGCAGACGAGCCCCCACGCTTCTCCCGGTCACGTTACCGTCTAGATGTGCCTGAGAACTGTCCTCCTGTCTGCAGTGTGGGTCGGGTATCTGCTGTGGACCCAGACACGGGACAAAGCTCCAACATCAGGTAGCCTACACTCAGCCAGTCAGTCCGTCCGTCAGTCAGTCAATCTGTCCTTCACTCACTCACATTTTCTCCCCCCACCCCCGTCACTCTCTCAGGTACTCTATTGACCCTCAGTCTGACCCTGAGGCTCTGTTCCGTATAGCATCTGACAGCGGCCTTATCACCACGGTGATGGAGTTGGACCGGGAGCGCGAGCAGTGGCATAATATCACTGTCATCGCCACACAGAGAGGTATGAGGCCCCCCCACCTTCTCCTCTCAGCTTCAGCCGCCCCGAGGAAATACACGCACTCTGGCTTAGTACAGTCATGTTTTCCCCCCATATCACTCATTGTAGCCCTGGGGTGAGAGCTGTGAAAAGCTGTAATGAAGTTGATGTTGAACTCACCAGGCACTCCTTCCCTGTTCCAGACAATCCTAACCTTGTGACCAGAGTTGTGGTTGCCATAGAGACACTGGACCAGAATGATAATGCACCAGAGTTGGACAGGCAGTACACAACGTCTGTGTGTGACTCCAGTACCCCTGGACAGGTCAGTGCTGCTGCTAACACTTACCTACAGTATGTAACTCTGACACTGCACTTTATCAGTCTATCTATCTATAGCCCCGCATGCTGATAACCATAATGCATGTTTTTTACTCCACTCTTTAGAGGACAATTCTCTTTAGAAGTCTTTGAAGATTTCCTATTCCTTTTAATGTCTAACTCTTATTAAATTGGAACTGATCAAATCAAATTTATTTATACAGCTCTTCGAACATCAGCTGATATCTCAAAGTGCTGTACAGAAACCCAGCCTAAAACCCCAAACAGCAAGCAATGCAGGTGTAGAAGCACGGTGGCTAGGAAAATATGTTCTTCAAAAGAGAGATCAGGGTCCAGAGTAACGCCGAAGTCCTTCACAGTTTTATTTGAGACGACTGTACAACCATTAAGATTAATTGTCAGATTCAACAGAAGATCTCTTTGTTTCTTGGGACCTAGAACAAGCATCTCTGTTTTGTCCGAGTTTAATAGTAGAAAGTTTGCAGCCATCCACTTCCTTATGTCTGAAACACATGCTTCTAGCGAGGGCAATTTTGGGGCTTCACCATGTTTCATTGAAATGTACAGCTGTGTGTCATCCGCATAGCAGTGAAAGTTAACATTATGTTTTCGAATCACATCCCCAAGAGGTAAAATATATAGTGAAAACAATAGTGGTCCTAAAACGGAACCTTGAGGAACACCGAAATTTACAGTTGATTTGTCAGAAGACAAACCATTCACAGAGACAAACTGATATCTTGCCGACAGATAAGATCTAAACCATTCCAGAACTTGTCCGTGTAGACCAATTTGGGTTTCCAATCTCTCCAAAAGAATGTGGTGATTGATTGTATCAAAAGCAGCACTAAGGTCTAGGAGCACGAGGACAGATGCAGAGCCTGGGTCCGATGCCATTAAAATGTAATTTACCACCTTCACAAGTGCCGTCTCAGTGCTATGATGGGGTCTAATACCAGACTGAAGCATTTCGTATACATTGTTTCTCTTCAGGAAGGCAGTGAGTTGCTGCGCAACAGCCTTCTCTAAAATTTTTGAGAGGAATGGAAGATTCGATATAGGCCGATAGTTTTTTATATTTTCTGGGTCAAGTTTTGGCTTTTTCAAGTTTAGTTGGAATAGGGTCCATTATGCAGCTTGAAGGTTTAGAGGCCATGATTATTTTCATCATTGTGTCAAGAGATATAGTACTAAAACACTTGAGCGTCTCTCTTGATCCTAGGTCCTGGCAGAGTTGTGCAGGCTCAGGACAACTGAGGTTTGGAGGAATACGCAGATTTAAAGAGGAGTCCGTAATTTGCTTTCTAATAATCATAATCTTTTCCTCAAAGAAGTTCATGAATTTATCACTGCTAAAGTGAAAGTCATCCTCTCTTGGGGAATGCTGCTTTTTAGTTAGCTTTGCGACAGTATCAAAAAGGAATTTCGGATTGTTCTTATTTTCCTCAATTAAGTTAGAAAAATAGGATGATCGATCAGCAGTAAGGGCTCTTCGGTACTGCACGGTACTGTCTTTCCAAGCTAGTCGGAATACTTCCAGTTTGGCGTGGTGCCATTTCCGTTCCAATTTTCTGGAAGCTTGCTTCAGAGCTCGGGTATTTTCTGTGTACCAGGGAGCTAGTTTCTTATGAGAAATGTTTTTAGTTTTTAGGGGTGCAACTGCATCTAGGGTATTACGCAAGGTTAAATTGAGTTCCTCAGTTAGGTGGTTAACTGATTTTTGTCCTCTGGCGTCCTTGGGTAGACAGAGGGAATCTGGAAGGACATCAAGGAATCTTTGTGTTGTCTGTGAATTTATAGCACGACTTTTGATGTTCCTTGGTTGGGGTCTGAGCAGATTATTTGTTGCAATTGCAAACGTAATAAAATGGTGGTCCGGTAGTCCAGGATTATGAGGAAAAACATTAAGATCCACAACATTTATTCCATGGGACAAAACTAGGTCCAGCATATGACTGTGACAGTGAGTGGGTCCAGAGACATGTTGGACATTTACATTTACATTTAAGTCATTTAGCAGACGCTCTTATCCAGAGCGACTTACAAATTGGTGCATTCACCTTATGACATCCAGTGGAACAGCCACTTTACAATAGTGCATCTAAATCTTTTAAGGGGGGATTACTTTATCCTATCCTAGGTATTCCTTAAAGAGGTGGGGTTTCAGGTGTCTCCGGAAGGTGGTGATTGACTCCGCTGTCCTGGCGTCGTGAGGGAGTTTGTTCCACCATTGGGGAGCCAGAGCAGCGAACAGTTTTGACTGAGCTGAGCGGGAACTGTACTTCCTCAGTGGTAGGGAGGCGAGCAGGCCAGAGGTGGATGAACGCAGTGCCCTTGTTTGGGTGTAGGGCCTGATCAGAGCCTGGAGGTACTGAGGTGCCGTTCCCCTCACAGCTCCGTAGGCAAGCACCATGGTCTTGTAGCGGATGCAAGCTTCAACTGGAAGCCAGTGGAGAGAGCGGAGGAGCGGGGTGACGTGAGAGAACTTGGGAAGGTTGAACACCAGACGGGCTGCGGCGTTCTGGATGAGTTGTAGGGGTTTAATGGCACAGGCAGGGAGCCCAGCCAACAGCGAGTTGCAGTAATCCAGACGGGAGATGACAAGTGCCTGGATTAGGACCTGCGCCGCTTCCTGTGTGAGGCAGGGTCGTACTCTGCGGATGTTGTAGAGCATGAACCTACAGGAACGGGCCACCGCCTTGATGTTAGTTGAGAACATCAGGGTGTTGTCCAGGATCACGCCAAGGTTCTTAGCGCTCTGGGAGGAGGAAACAATGGAGTTGTCAACCGTGATGGCGAGATCATGGAACGGGCAGTCCTTCCCCGGGAGGAAGAGCAGCTCCGTCTTGACGAGGTTCAGCTTGAGGTGGTGATCCGTCATCCACACTGATATGTCTGCCAGACATGCAGAGATGCGATTGGCCACCTGGTCATCAGAAGGGGGAAAGGAGAAGATGAATTGTGTGTCGTCTGCATAGCAATGATAGGAGAGACCATGTGAGGTTATGACAGAGCCAAGTGACTTGGTGTATAGCGAGAATAGGAGAGGGCCTAGAACAGAGCCCTGGGGGACACCAGTGGTGAGAGCGCGTGGTGAGGAGACAGATTCTCGCCACGCCACCTGGTAGGAGCGACCTGTCAGGTAGGACGCAATCCAAGCGTGGGCCGCGCCGGAGATGCCCAACTCGAAGAGGGTGGAGAGGAGGATCTGATGGTTCACAGTATCGAAGGCAGCCGATAGGTCTAGAAGGATGAGAGCAGAGGAGAGAGAGTTAGCTTTAGCAGTGCGGAGCGCCTCCGTGATACAGAGAAGAGCAGTCTCAGTTGAATGACTAGTCTTGGACAAAACCCACTGAGTCGATGATGGCTCCGAAAGCCTTTTGGAGTGGGTCTGTGGACTTTTCCATGTGAATATTAAAGTAAACAGTAGCTATAAAAAGTGATTGAGTAGGCTGCATAGATTTCATGACTAGAAGCTCAAAAGACGAAAACTTCATTTTTTTTGGTAAATTGAAATTTGCTATCGTAAATGTTAGCAACACCTCCGCCTTTGCGGGATGCACGGGGGATATGGTCACTAGTGTAGCCAGGAGGTGAGGCCTCATTTAAAACAGTAAATTCATCAGGCTTAAGCCATGTTTCAGTCAGGACAATCACATCAAGATTATGATCAGTGATTAGTTAATTGACTATAATTGCCTTTGAAGTAAGGGATCTAACATTAAGTAGCCCTATTTTGAGATGTGAGGTATCATGATCTCTTTCAGTAATGACAGGAATGGAGGTGGTCTTTATCCTAGTGAGATTGCTAAGGCGAACACCGCCATGTTTAGTTTTGCCCAACCTAGGTCGAGGCACAGACACGGTCTCAATGGTGATAGCTGAGCTGACTACACTGACTGTGCTAGTGGCAGACTCCACTATGCTGGCAGGCTGGCTAACAGCCTGCTGCCTGGCCTGCACCCTATTTCATTATGGAGCTAGAGGAGTTAGAGCCCTGTCTATGTTTGTAGATAAGATGAGAGCACCCCTCCAGCTAGGATGGAGTCCGTCACTCCTCAGCAGGTCAGGCTTGGTCCTGTTTGTGGGTGAGTCCCAGAAAGAGGGCCAATTATCTACAAATTCTATCTTTTGGGAGGGGCAGAAAACAGTTTTCAACCAGCGATTGAGTTGTGAGACTCTGCTGTAGAGCTCATCACTCCCCCTAACTGTCAGATCACTGTGTCCTGTTTCTCTAGCCTGCCATTGGCTGAATTATTTTTCTCTAATGCCATTGGCTGACTTCTTTTTCTCCAATGCCATTGGCTCAGTTCTGTGACTGTGAGGTCCAATAGAAGTCCTCCTCTCTCTGCTCTGTCTCCCAGGTTGTTCAGGTACTGCGGGCGGTGGATAGGGACCAGGGAGGACAGGACGCCATAGTCCACTTCAGCATCCCTCCAGAGTCCAGTTCGGCTCTAAACCTCACCATCAGGGAGATTGGAGGTGCCCTCTAGCAATATTCAACCTCCGTGTCAAACTGTCACCCTCCTCAGCCCTCTGCCTAATGCATGTCAAATCAGAAATTCTGCAACAGGATTCTTTTTTTTGACATGCTTGATGACAGTGTGCCTACATCTCATAGTATAGCCTGTATAGCCTGTCGAACTTCTAATATTAATTGCAACTGGAGAATGGCATTCCTGTACCAGTGACTTGACGACTGGCTTATGTTTCTGGTGTTACTGTCTCATTTAACCCCAGGTGCCACAGCGAGACTGGTGCTCCAGTCGGCCCTGCAGCCCCTCGCTGGCTTCTCCTCCTCCCTCCTCACCCTGTACGTGCCCATCGTGCTGCGGGATGGGGCGTCCGGCCTCACCAACACCGGGACGGTCACCGTGACCGTGTGTCCATGTCTGAGAGGAGGAATGCAGGCCGAGGAGAGGGGCAGGCAGAGGGACAGGGGCTGGGAGAGACGGACAGTATGTCTGCCCCTGCCCTCCGCCTCTCCATCACTCTTCTTCAGTATGGTCACCTTGCTGGCCCTGCTGGCCTGTGTCACCACCCTGCTGGGTAAGACTCTCTGTGTAGTAGGACTACTGTCAAATCAATGTATAGTACATGCCTGTTTGTACTGTTTGCACTATACAATGTTTATATCTGTCATTGAAAGCAAGTATTACAAAGTGAATATATAAAGTGAAAAACTGTCCTTTTCAAAACAGTAAAGACATCAAATGAATATCTGTATACCAATGTACAAATAATTAAATGGATAAAATAAATAAGCATAAATATGTTGTATTTACAATGGTGTTTGTTCTTCACTGGTCATTTCTCGTGGCAACAGGTCACAAATATTGCTGCTGTGATGGCACACTGTAGAATTTCACCCAGTAGATATGGGAGTTTTTCAAAATTGGATATGTTTTCTTCTTTGTGGATCTGTGTGATCTGGGGGAAATATGTCTCTCTAATATGGTCATACATTGGGCAGGAGGTTAGGAAGTGCAGCTCAGTTTCCACCTCATTTTGTGGGCAGTGAGCACATAGCCTGTCTTCTCTTGAGAGCCATGTCTGCCTACGGCGGCCTTTCTCAATAGCAAGGCTATGCTCACTGAGTCTGTACATAGTCAAAGCTTTCCTTAAAAAAAGCTTCCTTTGGGTCAGTCACAGTGGTCAGGTATTCTGCCGCTGTGTACTCTCTGTGTAGGGCCAAATAGCATTCTAGTTTGCTCTGTTTTTTTGTTAATTCTTTCCAATGTGTTAAGTAATTATCTTTTTGTTTTCTCATGATTTGGTTGGGTCTAATTGTGCTCTCTCTCTCTCTCTCTCTCTCTCTCTCTCTCTCCCTCTCTCCCTCCCTGCCTCCCTAGTGGTGTGTACTCTGTCTCTGTCTCTGCGGCATCAGAAGCGAGACTCCCACTCCCCATTTGAGGAGGATGATGTGAGGGAGAACATCATTACCTACGATGACGAAGGAGGAGGGGAGGCAGACACTGCTGCCTTTGACATCACCGCGCTCCAGAGCATGCACAGAGTACAGCGCATGCAGGACAGCAGGAACATGTGAGCTGTGACGTTGGTTTGTGTAGTGTGTGTGAGGGCATGTGTCTGTGTGTGTACTTGCGTGCATGTGTGTTCCTCTGCCTTATGCTCATCTCTTCGCCCAGATGGTACACCCAGCAGAATCAGGCCAGGGCTAGGACGTACAGCTGGAGCCGGACCCCACACTCTGCTTTGGACCCCAGGCATCCAGGCTCAACCCCTGTGTACGGACACCTCTGCTACAGCATCCACACCCTGCCTGTCCTCAGAGACCTTCCCGAGGGGCCCACTCCATTCCAGTCGGGTCTGCAGCTGGCCAAACTGATGGAAACCTATGGGCTTCCTGGCCATCAGATGGGTAACGTTAATAATTCCCTAGTCATCCAGAACCAGGGCACATTTGATCTGCTAGAGCCTGGAACGGTTCATCTCAATCCTGCTGAGCCACGGTTCTCCAGCAGAGAAGAACCAGAGAGCATGATGGCTGACAGCAGACCCACAGAGATAGAGGGAGGCAGGGAGACCAACACTGACAACCAGCAACAGCAGCTGCATCCGGACCAGGGACCAATCAGGGTGAGATATTAACTTTCATATATAATGGGTGTAATAATGTTGTTATTATCTCCCTCAGAAGTATTTATAATTCCTCATGAAATCATTGTGTATTTCCTCCCCAGACACAGCCTGAGTCTGTACTGACAGATGAAGCACTGGTTCTGACCTACTCTGTCCCAAATGGCTCATGTTCCCAGAGTCACAGCAGTAGCATCTCTTCCTCAGAGCAGCAGGAGAACAAGACAGAGTCCTCTCCCTCACAGACCACCACCACCACTGGAGCTTCCAGCTCTGCAGTAGATGACACAGACACAGATTCCTCTACTCTCCCCAGCTCAGAGAAGAATGAAGACACTGTTGGTGTTGGCCAAGTAAATAGCAGTCACACTCACCCTAACACACTGGGGGAGTCAACATACAGCATTGTGGGTTCACTAAACCAGGGCAGTGGAGGGATACCGGTGACCGGGACTACTTTGTATCCAGGCAGTGCAGAATTCCTGAACATGTACGTGCTTGGTAGGAGCCTCTCTGGAGGCATGCTGGGATACGGCAGGGGGTGGGGCTGTGCCCGGGGCCTGGTGTCTAACAGGGCAGGGGCAAAGGGAGGGGCTAACTGTAACCCCTCCCTGCCTTTGAGGATGGAGGACTTCCTGAAGCACCGTTTGGACCAGGTGACTGACCTATCCCAGCCACCCTACGACTCACTGCAAACCTATGAGTTTGAGGGGGGGGACTCCCGGGCCGGGTCACTGAGCTCACTGGAAAGCGAGGGCGAGAGGGAGGAGGAGAGAGGGATGGAAGCGGTAGATGAGTTGGACCAGAAGTTCCATAGGCTAGTGAAGATAATCGAAGAGAGGGAACAAGAAAAGGAGTGTGAGAGAAGTTCAGTGATGGAGGCGACGCGGGCAGAAGATAGAAGCCACAGTTTCGATGTCAACGAGATGAGCAAAACAGAGAGTGTTGATGAAGAGAAAGAGGTCTCAAGGTGGGATTTTTAGAGAACCTGCTAATGAAAGAGACTGAATATGAGTTTGGAGAGGAGAGGAGAGAGAAACACTCCCAACAGATGCAATTTAAAAGCAATACGGGGGTGTTATGCACGACTTCAGAGAGAAAATTGTTCTGTTCTGTTCAATGACTAAACTTCCTGCTTGTTGGCTATGCAGCATAGCTGAGACATGTCGGAGGATCCATCAGCACATCTCATAAACTCACCCTTGTGTTTATTAAACAGTATATCAAAAAATGTCACTTTTAGACTTTCCTTGTAACTGATATGAATAATGCACCTAGGCTTTCTACACTGAAGTTATGAAAAATGCACATTCTGAAATATTGATTCCTAGCCCTGAAAGCTGCATTGTTGGAAAATAGGCCTCATGAAAAATGTAAGGGAATTGTGATATTTAATGTTGATAGTTAATTAGGCGTACTCTCACTCAGAACACTGTTGTTCCCAAAGGCGTCATTTAAACATGGATAACTGAATTGAACTAATTCTAAAAAGCATACCAATTCCACACTTCTACTACACTTGCATACACACCGACACACACTTATAGAGCTAATGTGAATTTATACGGGTGAATCTGTGCACATTACATCCAGTCAAAGGAAAGCTGTTCAGGTGATGATATTATGTCACAATCAGGAGGGAGCTCTTCAGAATTGCATAGACTTTGACACCCAGGCTATGTATTGTCCCAGTAATTATAATCACAGTAATAGGTTCTATGAAACACTATGCAATTTGCACACTGAGTAGACATAGTGCGTCTTTGAAGAAAGAAGCCTTGTAAAAAGTTGAATATGTTTCCTACTATAGCGACATGATTATGTGCACACTGTAAATATCATCCTCTGCAATGTGGTGATTATTGGGTGGAGGATTTCACACAGACCACGAAAGTGTCCCTTTATGAGAAACACTGTCATTATTACATCATTTGTAGTGATTAAATGGTTGGTGTTATAGAAGATGTCTGTTGTGCCACGTTATTTCCCACGTGATGGTGTTCCTAGATAGTTCAGCCATAAACCTGTTCATTGACTGATCTATTACTCATTTCATCTTTGCAATCCATCGAACTGCACAATCTTGCTCTTTCTTTAAACACTGACATGGAATTGGGCAATCGTACTGTTTTACTATACTATTCAGAATTTAACTAGAATGATTCATATGACCACCAGTCAATATTTCCCCCAAAAGATATTGAGATTGAGAACACTGTACGGCTCATTTGTACTACTATTGCAAAAACAAATTGCTTTTAGAATTTTTCGATGAATGTGTGATGACTACATTTAGCAGAGACCTGGGGCCTTGGCCAAACTGCTGTTTGTTCGTCCCACCAGGCTAACCAAGGGAAATTAAATCTTAATCAACCAACTATCTTAATGAGAATTCGATTTGAACCTGAGAAATTTGACAAACAATCTATAGCTCTCTGGGGTGAAAAATGAGGTGTGGAGATTGACCCGGGGCTTACAAGAAGAACAGAGATGGCAACGAGAAAGAGGAATAAAAGAAAACTGTGAATGAAAAGTCTAGGGCCCAATTAGAGAATGGTCCTAACAGTAAATGAAAGAATGGACGAGTTGAGTATTTACATCAATACCAACCTAATGACAAAGAGATGACAAAATATGAGGGAAGTGATTACCATGATTGTACAGTTGTGTTTTATACAGTATAAAACACATATATTGCACGGCGCTGGCCAAACTGATCTGGTTATACACATAACATGTGTAGTAATGTTGAAAACAGTGAAGTGCTGATATGTAGGTTTGTGGCAGTGCAACACTGCCCTCAGAGGTCAAGTCTATGTATTGCATCAATGCATCAACTCTGTCCGCAAGAACTCATTTTGCACCCTGGGAGAACTGCAGAATCTCTTCAACCACTAGTCTCATAGTCACTCTTTTAGGAACCAGAACACACTGCACACCTGAGGGTAAATTAAAGTAAAGTTACTCGTCTTGTTATCTCCTTTGGGAGTGAACGGTTTATGCAACATACTTGTGTGACGACCCTCCCACTCTGTCTGCCAAATTCTTTCTCTTTGTTCTTGTTGGTGGGCGGAGCCGGGAGGGTCGTCAGCGAAATGGGACAGTGTCCCAGGGATAAATACACCCCATACATTGAAGAGACTCTCTTCATGCAGACACACTGTTATTTTTGGTCGTGGCATTTTGAGGCTTCTTTATGTTCATTTGTTTTGGCATCTCTCAACACGCCTCATTATCACCATCTGTGCATGCATCCACTCACACTACTGACTGCACATTCCATTATTACTTGGATATAGTTTACTTTATTTAATGAAAATGTTTGTCTCCCTCTTGTTTGTCTCCCTCTCCCTCTTTGTTTACACACCGGCTTCGAGCCGGTGTGTAAACAAGTGGGGGCTCGTCCGGGATCATAAGGTTGGATGCTAAACATTTTGGCGTTTTGTATTTTGTTGCATTATGGGTTAATGCTAATTGGGTTAATGCTAATTCGGATGCGCTTTGGTTGATATTCACTGCCTAGTCTTATAAGTGTTCGGCATAGTGCCTCCGAGGCGTATCCGTGATTTTGGATGTCCGATGATGTCATCAAACAGGCTTGGAAAGTATGGAAGTAGGTTTACTACTAGTGTCGTTAGGCTAACTGATATGAGCATTTTGTTGGGGAGAAAACGTGAAGTCACTGTTTTGATAAACACTGGAGGTGCTTTGTTTGCATGTCTTGTTACAACTTTCTTTGAGTTGCGCTGTTTGGTAGGTCCAGGGTTGGTTGCCTTTGTTTGTTTGGTAAACTTGCCACTGCGGTGGTTGTATGCTGCGTTGGAGAGAGTAACATTGGTTAGTTTCCAGGCCCCTGCCCAGGCTGGAAGCTCTTGCTCTACTCACTGTTGGGACATCGGTCCGAGAAGGTCAGTTCAATCCCATGTGTACCTCAGTGGGAGATTTTGGTATATATATATATTTGGGATAGTGCTATTTGCGACCCGGAGCTATAGCCTGTCTTTTCCCCTGTTAGGCTTAGCGACATGTTCCACTTTGGAATACGTTGGGCATCGCAAATCCGCACCAAGACTAGGGTTGCGTTATTGTAGGATTTGAAGAAGCTCCTGGTATATCTCATCTCTCTCCTGTGGTGCCCAGTTTGATTGGTGCTTCTCTTGTTGTGGTTTGGTCTGGTGTGCTCAGCAGAGGGGCAGAGCAAAATTATTTTTTGCAGTTACTTGTGACTATGGCGTCTAATGTAGACCAGTTAATTCCATCAGAGGAACTGTTAGAATTATGTACTAAAGAACAGCTGTTGAATATCGCTGAACACTACTAGGTTGAAATTAGTGATATACATCAAAACAATTATGTTAGATTGATATTGAAGGCCAATCTGATGGAGATTGGCATACTCGTATGTATCACTGGGGCAGACTCTGCTGAGGAATCCCCACCTCCCCAGCCATCTCCCCATTTCGTTACATTGGCCGCTCCATCTGTTAGCCTAGTAGTCTTTTTCAGCTGTTACAGCTAGAGCATGATCGTGTTAAGCATGGAAAGGAATTGGAACTTAAACAGGATTTGGAGCATGCTGATTGTGTTAAGCATGAAAAGGAATTTAAACAGGATTTGGAGCGTGCTAAAATCAAGCTGCAACAAGAGGGTCTAGAATTGGTTAGAGAAGGAAAGCTCTTGGGGGAGAGTTTGCTTAGGGAAGGTGACCCTGATTTAGCTAGGGGTCGCTCGTTCGTGCCCCGGACACATATGATATTGTTGGAAACTTACAGCTGTTGACAAAATTTAATGAGGTGGACACTAAGACTTATTTTCGTTGTTTGAGTATGTTGCTTATGCTAGGAGTTGGCCTAATTCTGATCTCACTTTAATGTTGCAGTGTGTGTTGACTGGTAAAGCGCAGGAAGCATATTCAGCTCTTGGTGTAGCCGACAGTCTCAGCTATGCTAAGGTTAAAATGGCTGTGCTACAGATTTACGAATTGGTTCCTGAGGCTACCGTCAATGATTTAGAACTTTAAAAAGGGCTGATAAACAGACTCATATTGAGTTTGTGCAAAAGTTATCTTCACAGATGAATCGCTGGTGTTCTGCCTCTGCGGTTACGACTTTCCAGGGGCTGTGTGATCTGATTATGCTAGAGCAATTTAAGGACACAATCCCTGATCGAATAGCCACGTACATTAGCGGCCGAAAAGTGAAGACTGTCTCTGAAGCTGCGATTTTGGTAGATGAGTATGTTTTGACTCACAAAAGTGGCTTTGCAGAACCAAGTAGATGTGGTCAGGGCAATGAATTGCAATGTCCGCACTGTGAGACGCCTAAGACAGAGCTACAGGGAGACAGGATGGACAGCTGATCATCCTTGCAGTGGCAGACCACGTGTAACAACACCTGCACAGGATCGGTACATCACACTTGCGGGAAAGGTACAGGACGGCAACAACAGCTGCCCGAGTTACACCAGGAACGCACAATCCCTCCATCAGTGCTCAGACTGTCCACAATAGACTGAGAGAGGCTGGACTGAGGGCTTGTAGGCCTGTTGTAAAGGCAGGTCCTCACCAGACATCACCGGCAACAACGTTCTCTATGGGCACAAACCCACCGTCACTGGACCAAACAGGACTGGCAAAAAGTGTCTCACCAGGGGTGATGGTCGGATTCTCGTTAATCGTCGAAGGAATTAACGTTACTCCGAGGCCTGTACTCTGGAGCGGGATCGAGGTGGAGGGTCCGTCATGGTCTGGGGCGGTGTGTCACAGCATCATCGGACTGAGCTTGTTGTCATTGCAGGCAATCTCAATGCTGTGCGTTACATGGATGAAATCCTCCTCCCTCATGTGGTCCTCTTCCTGCAGGATCATCCTGACATTACCCTCAAGCATGGCAATGCCATCAGCCATTCTGCTTGTTCTGTGCATCATTTCCTGCAAGACAGGAATGTCAGTGTTCTACCTTGGTCAGAGAAGAGCCCAGATCTCAATCCCATTGAGCACGTCTGGGACCTGTTGTATCGGAGGGTGAGGGCTAGGGCCATTCCCCCCAGAAATGTACGGGAACTTGCAGGTGCCTTGGTGGAAGAGTGGGGTAATATCTCACAGCAAGAACTGGCAAATCTGGTGCAGTCCACGAGGAGGAGATGTACTGCAGTACTTAATGCAGCTGGTGGCCACACCAGACACTAACTGTTAATTTTGATTTTGACCCTCCCCCCTTTGTTCAGGGACACATTATTCCATTTCTGTTAGTCACATGTCTGTGGAACTTGTTCAGTTTGTCTCATTTGTTGAATCTTGTTATGTTCATACAAATATTTACACATGTTAAGTTCTGAAAATAAACACAGTTGACAGTGAGAGGACTTTTTGTTTTCTGCTGAGTTTTGTTCACTTTATTTAATAAAAATATATCTCCACGTTGTCTCCCTTTTTGTTAAAAGCTAAGAGCCAGTTCGAAACAGTTGCTAAGTTGCTATACTCCAAAACAGATGTCATGACACTCTCATGGTATAGAATCATTTTGAAATCATCGATATCTTTTCTCTGTTGTGTATATGTATTTGAATGACTTTGGAAGTTAGAGTGGACTTCATGAAGTTATAAATTGGTTTGAGATTATATACTTTATGGAGGTGTAAAGTACCTAGTCGAATGACGTCTTTGCTGTTCCTATGTTCAGCATCAAAGAAAGTCATCTCACTGAAACTTGAATCCACTGTCTGCCTGGAGCCAGAACAAAGACACAATGACAGTGAGTTCCACTACAAACACACTTTGACGACCAGTTACCCAAGCATAAACACAAACATGAAAGAATGTCGCCAAAAAGGGTAGCTGCCGTTTCTGCTATTGTGTGTGTGTTTTTTTTTGCGCTAATCCTAACTTTTTTTGTACATAAAGTTTCTGCCATCGTTTCCTATGACCCGAAACCGCTTCTGGACAGTTGTTACTAACCTCGATTTGTAACGAACTTCGTCTGTCGTTTGAAGAGAGTCAGACCGAAATGCAGCGTGTAGGTTACTCATGACTTTTAATGAAGATAATGCGGTACATGAAATAACTGAAAATACAAAAACAACAAACGAGTGAAACTAATCACAGCCTATCTGGTGACTAACACAGAGACAGGTACAATCACCCACGAAATACAACGCGCACTCAGGCTGCCTAAATACGGTTCCCAATCCGAGACAACGAGAATCAGCTGACTCCAATTAGGAATCGCCTCAGGCAGCCAAGCCTAACTAGACACACCCCTAATAATACACACTCCCAATTAATACAAACCCCAATACGAAATACAACATATAAACCCATGTCACACCCTGGCCTACCCAAACATATAACAAAAACACAAGATACAATGACCAAGGCGTGACACGATTTGAATGAAGACTTCTTCTTGAGTCGGTGACGCAGGAAATACTGCACACCCCGGACCAGGAACTAAACCTCGAGACTCGGAAAAGGCGGCGTAAGAGAGGCCAGCGTGTGGGCACCCTATCGAAACTATGTTGGCGTATAAATAATCCGCCTCTATCCTCCGTTCTATTGGCGAACGTACAGTATAATCACTGGAGAACAAATTGGACAAGCTCTGTTTGAGACTATTCTATCAATGGGACCTGAAATGTAATATCCTGTTTCTCTGATCCTGTTTCTATGCATCGTCAAGACCGTACGGCAGCGTCGGGTAAGGTTAGGAGGGGAGGGGTATGTCTTTCAGCTGGTGCTCGATACCTAATAAGGAAGTCTCATGGTTCTAAATGGCAAAATGTTAAAGATTTTAGCGAGTTACAGTTCATATAAGGAAATCAGTCAATTGAAATAAATTAATTAGGCCCTAATCTTTGGATTTCACATGACTGGGAATGGAGATATGCATCTATTGGTCACAGATACCTTTTAAAAAATGTAGGGGTGTGGATCAGAAAACCAGTCAGTATCTGATGTGACCACCCCACATCTCCTTCGCAAAGTGTGGATCAGGCTGTTGATTGTGGGCTATGGAATGTTGTCCCACTCCTCTTCAATGGCTGTATGAAGTTGTTGAATATCGGTTGAAACTGGAACACGCTGTCATAAACGTTGATCCAGAACATCCCACACATGCTCAATGGGTGACATGTTTGGTGAGTATGCAGACCATGGAAGAACTGGGACATTTTTAGCTTCCAGAAATTGTGTATAGATCCTTGCGACATGGGGCTGTGCATTATCATGCTAAAACATGAGTTGATCGCGGCAGATGACAGGCACGACAATGGGCCTCAGGATCTCATCACGGTATCTCTGTGAATTCAAATTCCCATAGATAAAATGCAATTGTGTTCGTTGT
The DNA here is from genome assembly GCF_023373465.1 of Oncorhynchus keta. Lineage (NCBI taxonomy): Eukaryota > Metazoa > Chordata > Actinopteri > Salmoniformes > Salmonidae > Oncorhynchus > Oncorhynchus keta. The sequence continues at coordinate 20,125,278 of NC_068446.1, forward strand.
CTGTAGCTTATGCCTGCCCATACCATAACCCCACCGCCACCATGTGGCACTCTGTTTACAACGTTGACATTAGCAAACCGCTCGCCCACATGACATCATACACGTGGTCTGCCAGTTGGACATACTGCCAAATTATTTTAAATTATGTTGGAGGCAGCTTATGGTAGAGAAATGAATATTAAATTATCTGGCAACAGCTCTGGTGGACATTCCTGCAGTCAACATGCCAATTGCATGCTACCTCAACTTGAGACATCTGTGACATTGTGTTGTGTGACAAAACTGCACATTTTAGTGGTGTTTTATTGTCCCCAGCTCAAAGTGAACCTGTGTAATGATCATGCTGTTTAATTAGCTTCTTGATATGCCAAACCTGTCAGGTGGATTATCTTAGTGAAGGAGAAATGCTCACTAAGAGGGATGTTAACAAATGTGTGCACAAAATGTGAGAAATATACTTTTTGTGCAGTATGGACAATTTCTGGGATATTTTATTTTAGCTGAAACATGGGACCAACACTTTACCTGTTGCCTTTATATTTTTGTTCAGATTATTTCACAAGAGACTTTTCATCTATATTATATATCTATTTATCACCACAAATTGTTGCTGGCACTAAGTCAGCACTCAACAAACTGTATAGGACACAAGGACACAAACAAACAATAACATGCTCTTCCAGACGAGGGGCTCCTAGTGGCTGGTGATTTTACTGCAGTGAAACTGAAATTGGTTTTTACCTCATTTCTGCAAGCATGTCACATGTGCAACTAGAGGAGACTAAACTCTAGATCACATTTACTCCACACACACAAACGGTTACAAAGCTCTTTCGCCCTCCATTTGGCAAATCTGACCGTAACTCTATCCTCCCACTACGACCTCCGACGAGCCATCAAACAGGCAAAGCAAAAAATACAGGACTAAAAACGAATCCTACTACCCTGGTTCTGATGCTCCTCGGATGTGGCAGGGCTTGCAAACTATCACGGATTACAAAGGGAAACCCAGCTGTGAGCTTACCAGTAACCTGAGCCTACCAGACGAGCTAAATGCTTTGTATGGCAGCTTTGAAGCAAGCATGATATAAGAGCCGATGTGAGTAAGACCTTCTAAACAGGTCAACATTCACAAGAACAGACAGATTACCAGGACGTATAGTCAGAGCATGCACTGACCAATGGCAAGTGTCTACACTGCCATTTTTCAACCTCTCCCTGACCCAGTCTGTTATACCTACATGTTTTAAGCAGACCACCATAGTCCCTGTCCCCAAGAACACCAAGGTAACATGTCTAAATTACTATCGCCCTGTCGCGCTCACATCTGTAGCCATGAAACACTTTGAAAGGCTGGTCATGTCTCACATCAACACCGTCATCCCAGATACCCTGGACCCACCCCAATTCACACACCGCTCCGAACGGATCCACAGATAACGCAATTTGAATTGCACTCCACACTGCCCTCTCCCACCCGGGCAAGAGGAACACATATATGAGAATGTTGTTCATTAACGACAGCTCAGCATTCAACACCCTAGTACCATCCATGCTCATCATTAACCTAAGGACCCTGGGACTGAACATCTCCCTCTGCAACTGGATCCTGGACTTCCTGACGAGCCGCCTCCAAGTGGTGAGGGTAGGCAACAACATATCAGCCGTGCTGACCCTCAACACAGGGACCCCTCAGGGGTGCGTGCTTAGTCCCTTCCTGTACTCCCTGTTCACCCACGACTGCGTTGCCCCCACGACTCCAACAACATCAAGTTTGCTGACGACGGCGGTGGTAGGCCTGATCACCGACGATGATAATACAGCCTATAGGGAGGAGGTCAGAGACCTGGTAGTGTGGTGCCAGGACAACAACCTCTCCCTCAACATCAGCAAGATGTGGACTACAGGAAACAGAGGGCAAAGCAGAGCCCATTCACATTGACAGGGCGGATGTAGAGCGGGTCGAGAGCTTCAAGTTCCTCGGTGTCCATATCACTAAGGATCTATCATGGTCCACACACACCAACACAGTCGTGAAGAGGGCATGACAATGCCTCTTCCCCCTCAGGAGGCTGAAAGTAATTGGCATTGGGTCCTCAGATCCTCAAAACGTTTTACAGCTGCACCATTGATAGCATCTTGTCTGGCTGCATCACCGCTTGGTATGGCAACTGCTTGGCATCTGACCTCAAGGCCCTTGGAGGGTAATGCGTACATCACTGGAGTCGAGCTCCCTGCCACCCAGGACCTGTATGCTAGGCAGTGTCAGAGGAAGGCCTTAAAAATGGTCAAAGTCTCCAGCCACCCAAGTCATGGACGGTTCTCTCTGCTACCGCAAGCAGTACCGATGCACCAAGTCTGGAACCAACAAGACCTTGAGCAGCTTCTACCCCCAAGCCATAAGACTGCTAAATATTTAGCTAAATAGTTAACCAAATGGCTAACCGGACTATCTGCATTGACCCTTTCTGCACTAACTCTTGACTCATCACATACCCTGCTGCTACTGTTAATTATCTATCCTGTTGCCTTTATTCATAGTTCTATGTACATATCTACCTCAGTTACCATGTACCCCTGCATATCGACCCGGTACTAGTACCCTGTGTCTATATGGCCACGTTATTGTTACTCATTGGGTTTTTATTGTGACGTGTTATGACTTTTCTCTATTTTCTCTCTCTCTGCATTGTTGGGAAGGGCCCATAAGTAAGGATTTCACTGTTAGTCTACACCTGTTGATTATGAAGCATGTGCCTAATAAAATGTGATTTGATTTGAAACACACAAACACACACTTCCATTCTCCAACTAACAGTATTTGTGTTGAAGACAGAAGAATCGTTCAGGACAGGTGGCAGTGGTCGTATAATCTCAAATTTAGATGCATACTTTTTGAAGTAAGGGACCTTTGACCATGGGTATATTTCCTTGAAGGATATGTATTGGTTGAAATTGAAGAGAGACAACAGCTGATTGGCTCCATCCACCTAGAAGGAACATTTAAGTAATTTACATTGCTGGCATGTTATTTCAAAGAATTACCCGTCTAGAGGCTAATAACAGAAATTGCCATTGTCTAAACAAGTTTTTACATAGATATTTACTCAGATTATAAAATAAAATAGCATGCAGTTGATCCCTGTGTGAACTAACCGTGATGCCACTCCAATCTGGATCCCCTGGTCATGTAGAGAAGTGAGTATGTCCATTGTTTCTTGGTACAGTTAGATTTTCTCTCCTCTTGCATCCAACACCACTCCCCAGTAGGGAAAGACGTGATATTATTATAAATCTGAAAAGACATGGCTGAAATGTTATTTGTGTAAGAATTGGAGAGGATTTAGAGAAGAACATAGCCTAAAGCCATCACTAGCTTGCAACTCATCAATCAATTTCACGATTTTTGATCAGGAAACTCACACATTGCCTTTGAAGTGGTGGGTCCACATGGCTATCTACCCAGAAGGGCCAAAGAGTATAATATGAGATAGGGAGAAAACAAAGCAGATGAGATGGAGGATGACAGGTACAGAAACAGACCGAAACACATGACAGTTAGCTAGACACTACTGTATCTGTGACAGTCTTCTTTTTCTGCTCTGGTTTTAGCTAGGTATGATATTTGTCGGTGTTCTTTCTCTTTAACTTTATTGAACATAGCTAGTTAGCTACGTGGCTATCTAATGTTAGCTAGCTAGCTACAGTTAGATACAGTATATATCTAGTTAGCTAGCTTTTCAATTTACCCAGGTCAAAAACAACAAAGCTATTGTTAGCTATTTCCTGAGTTAAGAAGTTACTTTTTCAATTATATATTAGTGAAACGCTAATAACGATCCTCAAATGTATTGAATCATCAAAATTGTAGGACTAGCTAGCTTACACTGTCACTTTCCAATGTGGTTGTTTTGGTGTTCTCAAATCAATTAATCACAGAAGCTTTCCCTTTGTAACATGTTGTCCTTTCTGGTGAGGCATCAAAGGTACTTGAACAGCACACTTGAGTTTGTTGCCAGCTGCATTAGAGTTGCTGATGCTATATTTGATCAAAATAAATAAAAGGACCCAGAGCTGGAACTGGTAGAAGACCTACCCATCAGAGATATTTAATTAAGGAAGATAAGAGCCACCCATTTAGCCACTTCATTATTGCCGAGGAACTGATTTAGAACAGTGTGTAAAATTCAAATCGTGTTACATTTGACACCTCATCTACCACATATGCATGTGTAATTGCAGCCACTGACTGAATGTGTTTCTGTGTTCCATAGTGTGTCCATGACAAGGTAAAAATCTGTCGTTCTGCCACTGAGCAAGGCAGTTAACCCACTGTTCCCCAGGCACCGAAGACGTGGATGTCGATTTATGGCAGCCCACAGCACCTCTCTGATTGAGAGAGTTGAAGGCATTCCGTTTTACAACGGACGAGGTATCCCCCTTTGCCTTTAATCATTCTCCATGCGCTGTAGCTGAATAAAGAGGTAGGCCTTAATGACGTTTAACCTGTTTTAACCCTCAACAGACTAGAGAGGTTGAAAGAGAGATTCCGCAATAGCCAAGGAAGAGACATATCTAAATGACAGTTTATTTGTATTTCCTCTTGATTCACACAATAGATTTTCATAACAAACAATATAAAATCAAAATGGGTGCTCTTTAATACAATGACTGGAAATGTACATAATCGACATTTAAACCCATCTGTTCATCTGTTTTGATCACATTGTGCAAAGCAAAGCAGTAAACAACTTCAAAAGGTGGTTAACGTTTAACTAGATGCTGGAGCTAGCGAAGACATTACATCAATAATTTCTTAGTTACATGTAAATCAATTATCATGGTGGTTCTCCTCCCTCTCGGATATATTTGTGCCTCTCTGTAGCTACGTTTTCATTATTTTCAGATTTGTGATTGATAAGAAGTACTCGTGATTTCTAAATGAACAAGATCACTGTTTATTACGGGATTCTATTATTTGACCATTATTTTGAAATATACATTACAATTGTTGACCAGATGCCACCTACTCGGTTTGCAGAAATGCTTAACTAAAGCCATGGATAAAACAGAACTGAAAGGTGTTGTGTTCGCTATAGCCTATCTCAAAAGCAGTTTTTAAAAAAAAAACTTACAGTGAGCTCCAAAGGTATTGGGACAGTGACACATTTGTGGTTGTTTTGGCTCTTTACTCCAGCACTTTGGATTTGAAAACATACAATGACTATGAGGTTAAAGTGCAGAATGTCAGCTTTAATTTGTGGGTATTTACATCACTTTTGGGTGATCCGTTTAGAAATTACAGCACTTTTTGTACATAGTCGCCCCCATTTTAGGGGACCAAAAGTATTGGGACAAATTCACCTATACGTATATGTGTATTATTAAAAATAGTCCAAAGTTTAGTTTTTGGTCCCATATTCCTAGCATGCAATGATTAAATCAAGCTTGTGACTTTACAAACTTGTTGAATGCATTTGCTGTTTGTTTTGGTTGTCTTTCATATTATTTTGTGCCCAATATAAATGGTCGCATCCACATTAATGTAGAAGTGTTTAAAACGATATTCTATTCTTATTTACAATAAAAGTGACAACAACATGACACAATACATTATTTATCATTTATTTCTATTGGGCACAAAATCGTTTTAAACACAACCAAAATAAACAGCAAATGCAGTTTTAAACTGTAGACACAGTGCATAAAAGTCTATTTGTAATGGTTTTTAATGTCTCTTGGCCCATCCTGTGCTTGCTTGGTAGCATTTTACAGGGGAAGCCTTTACAGCTTTGTGAAGCGATCGTCATCTGTGAGTCCTCTGTTGTAGATGCCGTCCAGGACGTTGCCATTCTCCACTCCTTTCATCTGCCTGTCCTCTTCATCCTGTCCATCCTCCATCATCCCTTTCTCTTTCCTGGGTTAGAATAAGCCATAGTTCAATAACAAAACACAGCATTATCAACAGAGAGACAGAAGTATTGTCAAAGGGTGGACTCACCGTCTCTTTTGAAGCAGAGAGGATACGAGCAGGGTGATGATTCCAGCAAACACAGCCCCTATGACCACTCCAAACACGATGAGCCAGGGAGGGGTGTCAGGGTTGACTGGCTCTGCCAGTTTGGGTTGGATGCCCAGAAACTCCAGAGTCCTATCTGTCAGGAGGAAGGCGTTGTTGATGCGATGCCTTGACATGCTATTAGACATGGGACGGCAGGGTAGCGTAGTGGTTAGAGCGCTGGGATAGTAACAGAAAGGTTGCAAGTTCAAATCCCCAACTTGACAAGGTACAAATCTGTCGTTCTGCCCTTGAACAAGGCAGTTAACCCACTGTTCCTAGGCTGTCATTGAAAATAAGAATTTGTTCTGAACTGACTTGCCTGGTAAAACTTTAAAAAACATGGAATTACTTTAAGTCCAATTGGTAAATCTCACCTTTTACAGGTCTCTGAATCTGTGTAAATACCACTTGCCTTGTGGTTCAGATTGTAAGCATAACATCTATTTTCTGTTTTATCTATCAGATACTCAGGTGGCTGTTTACGTTCACCTTTTTACTTCAGAGTTCAGTTCATCTACAGGTGTATACCAGGATATTTTCCTTTTAAAGTAGACCAAGAAATTACCTCACAGCTTTCTCCACATCTGCCTTAGGAATAAGCATGGTGGGGTTTTCTGGTGATATCACCACAAACCAGAAGGACACCCTCAGAGTCTGATTACACACGATAATGTTGTCGACACTGGAAAAGTCCCACAAACATCATAATGCCATGAATGCCATGTTGTCAGCATTACACCAACACACCAGGAATACATTTTTATTGACTTGAACAGAAGTCATAAAATATGCACACAGGAATGCTGGAAATTCATCTTTGCAGGAAGTGGAAAAAACATTATGCTGTACAACACTGTGCTTTGATTTCAGTTCAAATATATGGCACAAGTTTAGGGAACTGTAGATTTTCTTACTTGTAAGTTTCTGTTTTGTAGTACCGCCTCATGGCAAAGGCCATAGTTGCTCGGAAAAGGAACATTTCATTCTCATTCCATTCATACTGCAGTCAAAAAAAAGGACATTTCATCACCCAGCACAATGTAGTTCTAAATGTTGTATTTAAAACTTTTCATATCGGACCCATGATGTGAGAGAACACTTGTAAAGTATAGTACGTACGGCCTGATTTCCCAAAGCAGTTTTGATGCTGATTCGCACTCTGTAGCCATTTGATGCATCTACAGACAGAATAAGACTTATCTTGATGAGTGATTCTCATCCCCGTCTTAAACACATTTGAATCATCTTTGGATTCACCATGAGTGTACAAGAACACACTTTCTTTTAGAGGACACAAACCTGTGGGCTTGAATCACATGGGTTGAGAGGTCAAAAATAGTCCAACAAAAAAAGAAACAGGACAATGAAACCAACAGTAAATAAGAGATCCCTCACAAAGTGTTCCTCAAACCGTCCTGATAAAGAACTACCTGTACAACCATACAGTATTTACTGTGTGTCCACTCAAACATCCACTGTTGAACTAGAAACCTCTACGTAGTACATGACAATGCATAAACAACAGAACAGCATCAAACGCCATTGAAATCATGACAATACTCATTATAACCATACTCATTCACGTGAACTTCTTCCTCGAGAAAACTCTGATCAGCTGACAAGTATTGCACAGTCTCTCTCTCCCTACATTAAACTATAGATATTTGGCGAACTAGATAAAATAAACATTCAGGGACACAATGAGAGGTTGTAAACATAACATTTTGTAACACTAATATAAACTAGAGAATGACAACCAACCAAACACAAAAGCAATAAAACAAGTAGAAACTGTGAGGACATAAGCGTCTTCTTTAGATCAATCTGAGTAACTTACTAGGCTGGCAGAGGGTTTGTGCGAGGGCTGGTGCCCCCACCAGGTAGAGCAGAACCAGGATCCTCACCAACATCCTCTATGGATAAGAACACAACTAAGACAGAATCTCCTGTGCTGCTGGTTCAGTCAAAGTCCCAGTGGTCAGACATTAATGAGAAGAACAAAGTCAATGACGGAATTGGAATCAAACAGGGGGTGGCCACTATGGTTTAATGGCTAAACGATGACACAGCTGCAAGCGACAACTCTCCCTGCCCAACTTTTTATTGAAAGTGAACAGCCCTATAATAGTCATCCCCAGCAGTACAGTTAGCTTGCCCAGAGAGAAGAGTAATACAGCAACAGTAATGTGTGGGCAGCTGTGTGGGCAGCTGTGTGGGCAGCAGTGAAAGCACTAGCTACTGTTTGTCCAAGCCTCAGAGAAGTGGAAGAGGTTTGAGAAAGTGAGAGTGAGAGGGAGGCAGATGTCATGAATATAAACACACAGACCCAGTCTGCTTCTGTTTACCCAGTGGGCCTGCTGTACAGCATATACACCACCTTTCTGTTTGCCCAGTGGGCCTGCTGTACAGCATATACACCACCTTTCTGTTTGCCTTGCTTGTAGCTTTTCAGTTCCAGTAGCAACCCCTTCCTATCATTTCCTTCTATTCTTTTAAATTTGTGTCCATGCTGGGGTTGAAGGGATATTTGGCCAGACACAGGAATATCTTTGACATTAATGAAACAATATATCCTAGTTAACAAACCACGAGTAGGAAGTTTGTAGAAATGATGAACATATTTGAACTACCTTTTCTAACCAGGGGAGCTAACACCTTCAGACTTACTCTCCACCACAGGTCACAGAGAGGTCAAGAAAGATAGCGCCTCTCTTCTGGGTGTTAATAGTTAATAACTTTAGTTAATAACTTTCATAGTGTCAGTCAGTGTGTCCCAAATTGTCCCAAAATGTCCCAAATTGCATTCTATTCCCTACATAGTGCACTTATTTTGATCAGAGCCCTATAGGGCATAGGGTACCATTTGGGAAACGACCTCAGTATCTGTCTTAGGAATTCTTCTTCAGTGCCATGAAGGTAAACCTAGTGTAACATGACACTTTTACGATTCCGGCAATGTGTCTTGATTAAGCATTCACACTTCCCTGGATACATTACCTATAAATGTAGTACATTTTTCAGCAGTGAAGGTCTTTGTCAACACCATTTTTAGTTTAATAATTCATTGTTCATGAGAAACATGGGTTTACACATTACACTTGGTCTTCTTGTTGAGGATCTACTGATTGCCGGCTACAAACAACAAATTAGCTTTAAACTGGGGTACTGCAGGGGGCCTGCAATTTATTTATTTAGTAAAATATTTTGCGGGATTTTTTGAGAAAAATTATTTTATTAACATCGCTAGCTGCAACAGAATATTATTGTGGATACCGTTTTTATGTCTCTGCATCCAGAATGAAGGAAGTTATAGATATATTCATGAGCCAGTGCTAACAAGCGTCCACAGAAGTCTAAACTAGAAGTCTATAGGAACAGTAAGCATGCATGCTTGTGTCTTGAAGTGTTCTAGGCTAGCTAGTGCTAGCCAACTTCTTTCGCCAATTAGCTTCCGTCGGCTGGTGTGCATCTGTGACAAAGTTTTATCTCTGGTGCTAATTAGAGACTGTCAATAAATTACGCAATGTAAATGCGACAATATTTTCATGGTGGACATCTTTTAGTTGAATCATGAAATGCTGTAATTATTTTGACATTCATTTCTATATATCTCATGACTAAGCAATTAGCCTACTAAAATGTTCATCTGCCTCCATAATGATAATTCAAATACACAAGCAAGCAATAGGCAATGAGTTGACGTTGTCTAGCAAGAATTGGTCTGAGAATTGTCTATATCAAAGGCAGATATTTAATTAATATTGTATAATGAATGAATTCACATACAAGGCATAAAGCTTAAGTTACAAGCATTAACAAGCATTACAAGGCATTATTCAAAGCATATAGAGTCTAAAGTTAACTTACAAGACAACGCATGAACAAAGAGATGCCTAGGCCTCTGGCCTAGGAAATGAGAATTGATCATACAACCTTCCTCCATGGATGGGATACAGGATAAGAAAAAAACAACAACAATGAACGCTTTACAAATTAGAGTTTATATGAATATAAAAAATGGCTGAGCTCTGTAACTTTCCCTGTCTGGTTAACTTGGCCTGTCTGGTAAATAAAAATATATAATTTCAATAGCTCTTTAACCATTACTCCTAACACTTTCAAAACTGGTTGTAGCTAATGTTAGGAATTTTATGAATAATGACTAAATGATGTATATTTAACGTAGAACTATAATTAACAGAATTCTACCCTGTCACTGTATGATCGTATGAAATTTATTAGAATCATAAATCTAATGTGTGTAGTTTTAGTCAGAATTAGAACAATGACTTTTTGTTCCTTTTTAGTATGTAATGATAAGAGGAGCTGCACTACTGTGTTCCTTACAAGACATTCTGTCCCCACCGAGGAAGGGGAGAGACCTTGGGCTTGTAGTAGATTGCACAACAGGTGGCAGACAATGTATGTATGAGTAGGAGAAGACTTGTGAACTATATTGTCATTGTTTCTGAGAGGAGGAGGGACATTTATGACGAAATGTGAGGTATATAGACCAATGTACAGGAAATGATAAGCAGAGCTTTTGTAAATAAACTTGCTGACTAAGTAGACTGGCCTCTGTCTGTTTCATTTTAATAAGAACCTTACAAATTCTTAGTAACAGACAGAGTATTTTAATTGAAGTTCAGTTTGTGAACATTGAGAACAAAATTATCTTAACAGCTAACCCGATGGCATAGACACACACTGCACACCCTTTAGTTTGTCCATTTTCATCTCACATGGTTTTACATGAATTTTTCAAAATGTAGAATTTCAATAACTCCTTGGTCATGTGACCTGGTGACTTCAAACAAGGTTCAGAAGGTCCACTCAGTGGGCCTACACATTGCACACCCTTTAGTTTGTCCATTTTCCTCTCACAAGTTTTTACATTAATTTTTCAAAATGTAAAATTTCAATAGCTCCTTGGTCATGTGACCTAATGTCCGCTGACTACCCTTCTGTATTGCACACTCTTGTTTGTGTACTGTAAAGTCACGCGGTGTAACGTACATTTTTCATAGTTTCACATTTGCAATACCTCCATGGTCATGTCAATTACACACCTAAGAAGCATGCAGTGGATGTACACCCATATTGCATAACCATAACCTATCTTCTATGTTGTTGTACATTAATATTAGTTTGACAATTAGGGGGTTCAGCCCAGTGTTGTGTTTACCCTTTTCTTTAATATTTATCTACAATAATTGGTAGTTCTAAGTACTTATTTTCCCTGTTTTTTTTTCTCCACAGTATTTAACAGTGGTACACAATAGGAGAGAGACAGATAATATCTCCTTTCGTCGTTAATATCAACCATAAAGGAAAAGGGCAAAGTACGAGAGTCATGTTATTAATTGTCCTAAGCAGGGATGGAGAGGGAGCTGGTGAGGTAGGCTGCAGTGGGTTTGCTGGTCAATACATATACTGAACATGTAACCACAGTAATGGTGGCCAGTAAATCAATGAATAAACATTTCATATTGACATATTTAACAGAAATTGTAGACCTTTAATCTTTTCCAACATGTCAACAGACACAACTTCAATTAAGTATGAAACATTTCACAGTGTTAACTTTGTCTTTATCCCTGGTTGATGTACATGTCAGAGCCTCTTCAGTGTGGATGGGGTATAGCATACATTTTCAACAACAAAGACTGCACTTCCAGTTTGTGTTCTTTACTCTGTTGACCTCTTGTGTCTTCATTCCTAGGCACAGCACATGGAACCACCGTTGGCATGCAACACATTCAATCAAAACCAAATAATATAAATAATATCAAATATCAATGCAGTATGACGAATGACGAATTAGCCATCCATTGTGTTATTTCGTACATTGTCTTACATGCCGTCACCGTTGTCAAAAGATTATAAACATGTTAAATAAAGTTACTAACCCAGACAATCTTTGGGCCACATCCAGGTTCTTTATCAGTGGCACACATGATGGGTGTCCCACACAACTACATAAAAATAAAGAATGTTAATTTACTTTGAATTAAATGTTGTTGCATACCAGACATTTTTAGTATATCCTCAGTCATTTCTTTTCGCAGTTGCTCCATGTGTTTTTGAAGGTTCCGTAACATTTTGGGAGGGGATGTTGGGGAAGTTCTGTTCAACTTCCATGGCCATCTACACCAAAAAATTAAATAGAGTTTTTGACCTAATTGTCACATAACAGCTAACCATTCATTATTGAAAATATAACTATCAAACCTGCATTACAAAGACCCCACAGCTCAAGGTGTCCTGCTGCATGGTGTGAGTTATTTCCCTTCCTTTCCACTTTATGTCCACCCAGTTGTCTTTTCCATGGCAGTTGTCTTTTCCATTGCAGTTGTCTTTTCTATGGCAGTTGTCTTTTCCATGGCAGTTGTCTTTTCCATGGCAGTTGTCTTTTCCATGGCAGTTGTCTTTTCCATGGCAGTTGTCTTTTCCATGGCAGTTGTCTTTTCCATGGCAGTTGTCTTTTCCATTGCAGTTGTCTTTTCCATTGCAGTTGTCTTTTCCATTGCAGTTGTCTTTTCCATGGCAGTTGTCTTTTCCATGGCAGTTGTCTTTTCCATGGCAGTTGTCTTTTCCATTGCAGTTGTCTTTTCCATGGCAGTTGTCTTTTCCATGGCAGTTGTCTTTTCCATGGCAGTTGTCTTTTCCATGGCAGTTGTCTTTTCCATGGCAGTTGTCTTTTCCATTGCAGGATCTTCTCATTTTGAAGTATTCTCTTTTTTATGTAAAAACTAATGGAATTATGATTAGTTATAGATAGGCAAATGAATCCACAAGCCAAATGTGTATGCTGTTTTCCATATCTAGTAGTGATTTAATAGTAGAGGTATTTCCCTTTATGCCCCATTCTACACATTTACAGAACCATTTAAGGGACAATAATAAAAGTAGCATATAGGATCCAAACCTATCACAGAGTGAATAAATGTAGAGCGTGTGTAGACTTTAAGAAAAAAATATGAAGTGACAGTTTCATCAGTACGTGCTTAGAGAAAGTCATAGGACAAAGATCACAGATGACAGTGCCCACCAAATCTATGACAATGGAGAATGAATTGTAAGCACCAAAGTGTGTTTGTCAAAATAATATCTGAAAATGTCAGTTGTTGAACATAATACCTCTATTTGCAATAGCAATTTATGATATATGCAGTTGAGGAATACTCCATGTACCAACACAACATGTAGGACGGACATAAGACATTCCCACATACAGTATTTTTACCATTTTATTTCACCTTTATTCAACCAGGTAAGCCAGTTGAGAACAAGTTCTCATTTACAACTGTGACATGGCCAATAAAGCAAAGCAGTGTGACACAAACAACAACACAGAGTTACATATAGAATAAACAAACATACAGTTAATAACACAATACAAAAGTATATGTACAGTGTGTGCAAATGAGGTAAGATTAGGGAAGTAAGGCAATAAATAGGCCGTAGTGGAGAAGTAATTACAATTTTGCAAATAAACACTGGAGTGAGATGTGCAGAAGATGAATGTGCAAGTAGAGATACTGTGGTACAATGGAGCAATTTTTTAAAATGTATATATAAATAAAATAAATAACAATATGGGGATGAGGTAGTTGGATGGGCTATTTACAGATGGGCTACATACAGGTGCAATGATCTGTAAACTGCTCTGATAGCTGATGCTTAAAGATAGTGAGGGAGATGTGACTATCCAGCTTCAGTGATTTTTGCAATCCGTTCCAGTCATTGGCAGCAGAGAACTGGAAGGAAAGGGGGCCAAAGGGGGAATTGGCTTTGGGGGTGACCAGTGAAATATACCTGCTGGAGCACGTGCTACGGGTGGGTGCTGCTATGGTGACCAGTGAGCTGAGATAAGGCAGGGCTTTACCTAGCAAGGACTTATAGATGACCTGGAGCCAGTGGGTTTGGCGACGAATCTGAAGCGAGGGCCAGCCTACGAGAGCATACAGGTCGCAGTGATGGGTAGTAGATGGGGCGTTGGTGACAAAACGGATGGCACTATGAGAGACTGCATCCAGTTTGCTGAGGCTATTTTGTAAATTACATCGCCAAAGTCAAAAATTGGTAGGATAAGTCAGTTATACGAGGGTATGTTTGGCAGCATGAGTGAAGGATGCTTTGTTGCGAAATAGGAAGCCGATTCTAGATTTAATTTTGGATTGGAGATGCTTAATATGAGTCTGGAAGGAGAGTTTACAGTCTAACCAGACACCTAGGTATTTGTAGTTGTCCACATATTCTAAGTCAGATCCGTCCAGAGCAGTGATGCTAGGCGGGTGGGCAGATGCGGGCAGCGATCGGTTGAAGAGCATGCATTTAGTTTTACTTGCATTTAAGAGCAGTTGGAGGCCACGTAAGGAGAGTTGTATGGCATTGAAGCTCGTCTGGAGGTTAGTTAACACAGTGTCCAAAGAAGGGCCAGAAGTACACAGAAAGGTGTCGTCTGCGTAGAGGTGGATCAGAGAATCGCCAGCTGCAAGAGCGACATCATTGATGCATACAGAAAAAAGAGTCGTCCCGAGAATTAAACCCTGTGGCACCCCCATAGAGACTGCAAGAGGTCCGGACAACATGCTCTCCCATTTGACACACTGAACTCTATCTGAGAAGTAGTTGGTGAACCAGGCGAGGCAGTCATTTGAGAAACCAAGGCTGTTGAGTCTGCCGACAAGAATGCAGTGATTGACGGAGTTGAAAGCCTTGGCCAGGTCGATGGATATGGCTGCACAATATTGTCTTTTATCGATGGCGATTATGATAGCGTTAGGACCTTGAGCATGGCGGAGGTGCACCCATGACCAGCTCGGAAATCAGATTGCATAGTGGAGAAGGTACGGTGGGATTCGAAATGGTCAGTGATCTGTTTGATAAATTGGCTTTCGAAGACCTTAGAAAGACAGGGTAGGATAGATATAGGTCTGTAGCAGTTTGGGTCTGAAGTGTCACCCCCTTTGAAGAGGGGGAGAACCGCGGCAGCTTTCCAATCTTTGGGGATCTCAGACGATACGAAAGAGAGGTTGAACAGGCTAGTAATAGGGGTTTTGCGGCAGATTGTTTTAGAAAGAGAGGGTCCAGATTGTCTAGCCCATCTAATTTTTCGGGGTCCAGATTTTGCAGCTCTTTCAGAACATCAACTATCTGGATTTGGTTGAAGGAGAAATGTTTTATTTGATTTATTTCACCTTTATTCAGGGAGCGTTTGACTGTGATGAGGGGTGGGTGTTTGACCGCGGACCCATTACGGACGCAGGCAATGAGGCAGTGATCGTTGAGATCCTAGTTGAAGACAGCAGAGGTGTATTTAGAGGACAGGTTGGTCAGGATGATATCTATGAGGGTGCCCGAGTTTACGGATTTAGGGTTGTACCTGGTAGGTTCCATGATAATTTGCATGAAATTGAGGGAATCTAGTTTAGATTGTAGGACGGCCGGGGTGTTAAGCATATCCCAGTTTAGGTCACCTAACAGTACAAACTCTGAAGATAAATGGGGGGCAATTAATTCACATGTGGTGTCAAGGGCGCAGCTGAGGGCTGAGGGGGTCTGTAACAAGCGACAACATTTAAGAGACATTTTTCTGGTACGGTGGATTTTTAAAAGTAGAAGCTCGAACTGTTTGGGCACAGACCTGGATAGCATGGCAGAACTCTGCAGGCTGTGTCTGCAGTAGATTGCAACTCCAACCTCTTTGGCATTTCTGTCTTGGCGGAAAGTGTATACACATACATACAGGCATTTTTCAGCTATGATTTTACCACTCAGAATCCAGAATGGATATGACAATAATACACCCTTACAACAATCTACTTTTAAACTTGACTATGTGTCAAGAAAAGAGCCCAATTAGGGGTTAGTGTACTCCAGTAAAAAAGGGCTGGTTTAGATTAAACACTATTGCCCTGTGTCCCCATTCATAGGGGCATGAGAGACTAGTCAGTGGTAGAATTGAGTTGGCACTTTATTGGCCCAAACAACCACAAGGTTGAGGTTACTCATGGACAGTAATAAGTATTTTTGTTTGTTTGTTGCATTCATGCATTGTGTCTTCTAACTGGCTGTTGTCATATCGATCCCGTTAGAGATAAAATGAATCGCTAACCTTTGATGATCTTCATCAGATGACACTCATAGGACTTCATGTTACACAATACATGTATGTTTTGTTTGATAAAGTACATATTTATATAAAAAAATCGGAGTTTACATTGGCGCGTTACATTCACTAGTTCCAAAAACATCCAGTGATTTTGCATAGCCACAACAATTTGACAGAAATACTCATCATAAATGTTGATGATAATACAAGTGTTACACATGGAATTATAGATATACCTCTCCTTAATGCAACCGCTGTCAGATTTCACTTTTTTTTTAACGGAAAAAGCAAACCATGCAATAATCTGAGAAAGGCGCTAAGAATTTTTTACATTTTTATCTGCCATGTTGGAGTCAACAGAAATCAGAAATAACATTATAAATATTCTCTTACCTTTGATGATCTTCATCAGAATGCACTCCCAGGAATCCTAGTTCCACAATGTGTTTTATTTGTTTGATAATGTTATTTATGTCCAAGTAGCTAATTTTGTTAGGGCGTTATGTACACAAATCCAAACGCTCGTGCAGGTCCAGCCGAACGTCGTACGAAAAGTTCAAAAAGTTATATTATAGGTCGTAGAAACATTTTAAACTAAGTATAGAATCAATCTTTAGGATGTTTTTATCATAAATCTTCAATAACGTTCCTATATCCGGAGAATTCCATTGTCTGTAGAAAAGCCATGGAACGCAGGTCGCTCTCATGTGTAATGTGCGTGACCAGGACCTGGCCAGACCACTGACTCAAAGAGCTCTCATCCGGCCCCACATCACAGTAGAAGCCTCATTCAAGTTTCTGAAGACGGTTGACATCTAGTGGAAGTCTTAGGAAGTGCAACATAACCAATATCCCAATGTGTATTCAATAGGGGCTGGGTTGAAAATCGACCAACCTCAGATGATTTCCCACTTCCTGTTTGGATTTCTTCTCAGGTTTTTGCCTGTCATATGAGTTCTGTTATACTCACAGACATCATTCAAACAGTTTTAGAAACTTCCGGGTGTTTAACCAATACTAACCAATACTAATAATAATATGCATATATTAGCAATTGGGACTGAGGAGCAGGCCGTTTACTCTGGGCACCTTTCATCCAAGCTACTCAATACTGCCCCTGCAGCCATAAGAAGTTAAATTATTTCACTATTAAATGACCCATATCACAACCCTCATACCTCTTCACAAAAATGTACCTAAATCAATTTTTTGAAAAAGGATTTTACTCACGGAAGATTTATTTTCCCAGTTAGAAATGGTAGGCTATGCATCAAATAACTATTTTCATCAGAAAAACTAACCCTCAAATGCAATATTGCATTTTGTAAGTTGTCTGCAGGTGGCTTGTTGTGAATGCACTCAAATATCAAGTCATTATCAGGTTATGTAAACTGCATTCTAGTACTCAACATAGAAGGATTTGTCTTAATGTAGAGTATATGAAAGTGATGCTTTGAAAATGATTTTTCACGTTATCAAGATCACACTGTGACTGACAAAATTACTGCTTATTACTGTGATTAAAAAGAGCATATGAAACATTGTTTTCATGAGGCTTACCTGTGTGCCTTCCTTTAAGCACCTCTGTTCGAATACCTCTCTTTTCCTTGATCCATACCACATAGAGCCATTTGCGGATCTTTTCAGTGTCCATGTGAAAGATAGTTAATTGCGAGGATGGAACATTTGTTGCCTTAAAACATTTTTTGTAAACACCCATGTAAAATGAAGACCTACAAAGCTTACAGATTTAAGTCTAATAGCATGAGAAGAAAGTAGACAAACATCAGAGTGTGAGATATGAAGGTCTATACCTTCTGAACCTTGTTTAAAGTCAGTACATTTTTATAAAGTTAAATTTTGAAAAATTCATGTAAAACCTTGTGAGATGAAAATGGACAAACTAAAGGGTGTGCAATATAGAAGGGTAGTTAGTGGACATTCTGAACCTTGTTTAAAGTCAGTAGGTCACATGACCAAGGAGCTATTGAAATGTGAATGTAAAAAATGTTGTACTTTGTTTACACTCCCTAACTAATTAAACTTGGAATACAAAATGCTGCTCACATTTCCACATGTTTATACGCTTTGGGAATCGAATTAATGTCCAAATCGTGAAATAAGACTTGTGCAATGTTGTGCGTAATTTTTCCAACATCATGACACTTATTTGGAGTCTGTGGCTCAAGTAATTTGAAATCGCGAATATCCGTCGAAATTCCAACACCAAAGTCCTATTCAAGTCTGAATAATTTGCTTTGTGTCTAGTTTAAGAAGCACAAAGAAATGTGGATTCCGGTATCCAGGGTTCCAACACTTCGATGCTAGATGACCCGTCATGGGAGTGTAAGAGTCTACACCTTGGTTGAAATGCCTGGGAGCACGAACCCTCCCCAGATCCCAACACGTTTTAACTACATGTCCCGTTCGTTTGTGAGTACACTGTTTATTGTACTGTTTAGATACATTGTTAACATTAGATGCAACGGAACATGCCTTGAGGACACCATGGTGTGAATTAAGATTTCACTGGGAATGTTCCAATAACATCTAATTTAAGCGGTGGTATCGCTGCATGTTAACCTGCGCGAAATGACTCTGCGTCTGTGTTGTTTGTCAATGTCTTAATGACTGAAACATGAGCTGCCATTGCCCTAAATGGACTCGCTAGTCTATGAGGAGTGCGACAACGGCTTGGATTTCGAATATGCGGGCGCCAAAACGTGCGTTTTTGAGTGTGGCTGCGCTCTCCACAATCGTCTGTAAAGCCAAAACCATTATCCGTGTCTGAAACATCATCAGTACCTGACTGGTCTGCCTCAAAGCAGAGCTGTGGGCCGGGTGTTCAGTGTCTATACACTTTTTCTAGCACTTCACATTGCTGCTTCAAAAGTGTCACCTCTGGCTCTAAGGAGGCAACATCAGAGAAGAGTTCCAAAATACATACATTTATCTTCAATTCCCTGTTTTGGTGTTTGCGAAGCAAATGCGCACTAACCTCTAGAATTTGCTTTTACTCTGCCTCGTTTTTTTTGCATGTCAATTGTGCGCAAGTAATCAATTATTTCAAACAGTCTAATCAAATGTGAGACATTGTTTACCTTTTTTGATCAAATCATTAATGCGAGATGATTGCCATAATTAAAATAATCTGTTTGCTTGCATATTTTACTTTTATTTAACGTCAATTTAACTAGGCAAGTCAGTTCAGAACATTCTTATTTACAATGACAGCCTATCAGGCCTCCGGCGGGTACGGGGCTGGGATTTTAAAAAATCTATCATAAAAAAAATATAGGACAAAACACACATCACGACAAGAGAGCTTGCGCCTAGATGTCCTTTATCGTTCGGTCACCAATGCTCCTTAAAAGGACACATCCCTGCACTCCATACTCCTCTGTAAACTGGTCATCTCTGTATAACCGTCGTCGCAGGACCCACTGGTTGATGCTAATTTATACAACCCTTTTACGCCTCACTCCCCCCTATCTGAGATACCTACTGGAGCCCTCATCCTCCACAAACACCCGTTCTGCCAGTCACATTCTGTTAAAGGTCCATAAAGCACACACATCCCTGGGTCGCTTCTCTTTTCAGTTCGCTGCAGCTAGAGACCGGAACGAGCTGCAACAAACACTGAAACTGGACAGTTTTATCTCAATATCTTCATTCAAAGACTCAATCATGGACACTCTTACTGACAGCTGTGGCTGCTTTGCGTGATGTATTGTTGTCTCTCTATTTTTAATCCCAGCGCAGGAGGCCTTTTGGTAGGCCGTCATTGTAAATAAGAACTTGTTCTTTACTGACTTGCCTAGTTAAATAAAGGTTAAATAAAAAAAATAAAACACTACATAAATAGAGACCTAAGACAACAACATAGCAAGGCAGCATAGCAAGGCAGCAACACATAACAACACAGCATGGTAGCTATACACCATGACAACATGGTAGCAACACAACATGGCAGCAGCACAACATAGTAGCAGCACAAAACATGGTACAAACATTATTGGGCACAGACAACTGCAAGAAGGTAGAGACATACATCACGCAAAGCAGCCACAACTGTCAGTAATGGTGTCCATGATTGAGTCTCTGAATGAAGAGATTGAAATAAAACTGTCCAGTTTGAGTGTTTGTTGCAGCTTGTTCCAGTCGCAAGCTGCATTAAACTGAAAAGACGAGTGACCCACATTAAACAGAATGTGACTGGCAGAACGGGTGTATGTGGAGGATCAGAGCTGCAGTAGGTATCTCAGATAGGGGGGAGTGGGGCCTAAGAGGGTTTTATAAATAAGCATCAACCAGTGGGTCTTTTTTATTTTTTTATCTTTATTTAACTAGGCAAGTCAGTTTTTACAATGATGGCTTACCCCGGCCAAACCCGGACGACGGTGGGGCAATTGTATGCTGCCCTATGGGACTCCTATTCATGGCCGGTTGTGATACAGCCTGGAATCAAACCAGCATCTGTAATGATGCCTCTTGCACTGAGATGCAGCGCCTTAGACCACTGCGCCACTTGGGAGCCCCCTTGCGATGGGTATACAGAGATGACAAGTTTACAGAGTAGTATAGAGTGCAGTGATGTGTCCCATAAGGAGCATTGGTGGCAAATCTGATGGCCGAATGGTAAAGAACATCTAGCCGCTAGAGAGCACCCTTACCTGCCGATCTATAAATTACGTCTCAATAATCTAGCATGGTTAGTATGGTCATCTGAATCAGGGTTAGTTTGGCAGCTGGGGTGAAAGAGGAGTGATTACAATAGAGGAAACCAAGTCTAGATTTAACTTTAGCCTGCAGCTTTGATATGTGCTGAGAGAAGGACAGTGTACCATCTAGCCATACTCCCAAGTACTTGTATAAGGTGACAACCTCAAGCTCTAAACCCTCAGAGGTAGTAATAACACCTGTGTGGAGAGGGGCATACTTCTTACCAAACCACATCACCTTTGTTTTGAAGGTGTTCAGAACAAGGTTAAGGGCAGAGAAAGCTTGATGGACTCTAAGACAGCTCTGTTGTAGAGCGTTTACCACAAAATCCAGGGTGGGACCATCTGAGTATAAGACTGTACCATCTGCATATAAATGGATGAGAGAGCTTCCTACTGCCTGAGCTATGTTGTTGATGTAAATTGAGAAGAGCGTGGGGCCTAGGATTGAGCCTAGGGTACCCCCTTGGTGACAGGCAGTGGCTGAGACAGCAGATGTTCTGACTTTATACACTGCACTCTTTGAGAGAGGTAGTTAGCAAACCAAGCCAAAGACCCCTCAGAGACACCAATACTCCTTAGCCAGCCCACAAGAATGGAATGGTCTACCTTATCAAAAGCTTTGGCCAAGTCAATAAAAATAGCAAACAACATTGCTTAGAATCAGGGGCAATGTGACATCATTGAGGACCTTTAAGGTTGCAGTGACACATCCATAACCTGAGTGGAAACCAGATTGCATACCAGAGAGAATACTATAGACATCAAGAAAGCCAGCCAGTTTATTATTGACATATTTTTCCAACACTTTTGATAAACAGGGCTAAATAGAAATATCCCTATAACAGTATGGATCAGCTTGATCTCCCTTTAAATAAATGACGAACTGTGGCTGCCTTCCAATCAATGGCAACCTCCACAGTGAGGAGGGACAGGTTAAAAAGGTTGCATTAGTAGGGGTGGGAGATGAGGAAATGTTGGACAGGCAAGGAGGCATGGTTGAGTCAAAAAGGAATCTGGATTTAAGGAAGTAGTGATTAAAGAGCTCAGCCATGTGCTTCTTGTCAGTGACAACCACATCATCAACATTAAGGGACATGGGAAGCTGTGAGGAGGAGGGTTTATTCTCCAGGTCTTTAATCGATTTCCAGAAC
This sequence comes from Oncorhynchus keta, assembly GCF_023373465.1. NCBI lineage: Eukaryota > Metazoa > Chordata > Actinopteri > Salmoniformes > Salmonidae > Oncorhynchus > Oncorhynchus keta. Next base: position 20,147,331 of record NC_068446.1, read on the forward strand.
TTCTTGGGGTTAGACCCACAGAGAGAGAACTGCTCCTTAAAGTAACTAACTTTGGCCTTTCTGGATAGCCTGAGTGCACTTTTTTTCTAATTTGCCTGAACGAGAGCCAGTCAGCCTGACTTAATATTCACCATCACATAAACTACATATTTGTTATATATCAGGGAATCTAATGGAATTAACTAATATTTGATCCAAAGTCTCAGTAAGATATTATCAAGTCGCAATTTACTGTACCTCCAAAGTAATCAATATAATAAACTAATTCCTAATGATATCATGTCGGGGTCACATTTACTGTAGTGGGGTAATATTTGATATACAGTACCTGTCAAAAGTTTGTACACACCTACACATTCCAGGGTTTTTATTTATTTGTACTATTTTCTACATTGTATAATAGTAGTGAAGACATCAAAACTATGAAATAACACTTATGGAGTCTTGTAGTAACCAAAAAAGTGTTAAACAAATAAGAATATATTTGAGATTCTTCAAAGTAGCCACCCTTTGCCTTAGTGACAGCTTTGTAAACTCTTGGCATTCTCTCAACCAGCTTCATGAGGTAGTCACCTGGAATGTATTTCAATTAACAGGTGTGCCTTGTTAAAAGTTAATTTGTGGAATTTATTTCCTTATTAATGCGTTTCAGTCAATCAGTTGTGTTGTGACAATGTATTTTTAAATGTTTTATGTAACCTTTATTCAACTAGGCAAGTGAGTTAATTAAGAACAAATTCCAATTTACAATGATGGGCTTCCCCGGCCAAACGCTAACCCGGACGACACTGGGTCAATTGTGCGCCGCTGGGACTCCCAATCACAGCCGATTGTGATACAGCCTGGAATCAAACCAGGGACTGTAAAGGAAAGGAAGACCCAGAGTTACCTCTGCTGTGGAGGATAAGTTCATTAGAGTTACCAGCCTCAGAAATTGCAGCCCAAATAAATGCTTCACAGAGTTCAAGTAACAGACACATCTCAACATCAACTGTTCAGAGGAGACTACGTGAATCAGGCCTTCATGGTCATATTGCTGTAAAGAAACCACTACTAAAAGACACCGATAGTAAGAAGAGACTTGCTTGGGCCAAGAAACACGTACTTAGACCGGTGGAAATCTGTCCTTTGGTCTGATGAGTCCAAATTTTAGATATTTGGTTCCAACCGCCATCCAACTGTCAGTGATTTATTTAGAATTCAAAGCACACTTAACCAGCATGGCTACCACAGCATTCTGCAGCGATACGCCATCCCATCTGGTTTGCGCTTAGTAGGACTATCATTTGTTTTTCAACAGGACAATGGCCCAACACATCTCCAGGCTGTGTAATGGCTATTTGACCAAGAAGGAGAGTGGGGTGTTGCATCAGATTTCCTGTCCTCCACAATCCCCTGACCTCAACCCAATTGAGATGGTTTGGGATGAGTTGGGCCGCAGAGTGAAGGAAAAGCAGCCAACAAGTGCTCAGCATATGTGGGAACTCCTTCAAGAATGTTGGAAAAGCATTCCAGGTGAAGCTGGGTGAGCGAATGCCAAGAGTGTGCAATGCTGTCATCAAGGCAAAGGGTGGCTACTTTGAAGAATGTAAAATTAATTTAGATTTGTTTAACACTTTTTTGGTTACTACATGATTCCATATGTGTTATCTTATAGTTTTGATGTCTTCAGTATTATTCTACAATGTAGAAAATAGTAAAAATACAGAAAAACCCTTGAATGAGTAGATCTGCCCAAACTTTTGACTGGTACTGTATTTTATGATATTATAAATACCTCACATGCAACTCATAATACGACTAAGCAATTATCCTATTCAAATGTTTATCTGACTCATTACAGATCATTCAAATATACAAGCAAGCATTAAGCGATGAGTTGACGTTGACTACACAGGAGGTTGGTGGCACCGTAATTGTGGAGGACGGGCTCGTGGTAATGGCTAGAGTGGATTCAGTGGAATGTATCAAATACGTCAAAACACATGGTTTCCAGATGTTTGATGGCATTCCATTTTCTCCCTTCCAACTATTATTATGAGCAGTCATCCTCTCAACAGCCTCCTGTGGTTGACTAGAATTACTGATAATTTTACAAACAGAAATGCTCAACAATAAGTAGCTTAAAGTAAAGCTTCAGTAACTGAGGTTTCTCTTAAACTGAAAGTATTTTAGCCCCCAACGTGTCTGCTGCTGACTCCAGTCCTTTCTCCCTGAATGTGAGCAGCATCAGCTTACTAAACTGTTGAAAGGGCATGGTAAGAGGGTTTGCCTTTTACACCACCTAACGGCTTTCCTCAATGGAGGCCATTAGCCGACTGAAGATTGGCCATTCTACGGCCACCTATCCCCGTGGGTCAAAGGTGTGGTTGGCCAATAAGGGCAAGCTACCTAACAGGAGGCCAGGTAGGGATGGTAGTGAGAGGGGCTGTGGCTTCAGCATTGGAGGCGTTGCTGGAGCTGGTACCTCTAGTGTTACAGCAAGGGACTGCAGTATGGGTGGTACCTCTTGTGTTACAGCAAGGGACTGCAGTATGGGTGGTACCTCTAGTGTTACAGCAAGGGACTGCAGTATGGGAAGTACCTCTAGTGTTACAGCATGGGACTGCAGTATGGGTGGTACCTCTAGTGTTACAGTAAGGGACTGCAGTATGGGTGGTACCTCTAGTGTTACAGCAAGGGACTGCAGTATGGGTGGTACCTCTTGTGTTACAGCAAGGGACTGCAGTATGGGAAGTACCTCTAGTGTTACAGCAAGGGACTGCAGTATGGGTGGTACCTCTAGTGTTACAGCAAGGGACTGCAGTATGGGTGGTACCTCTAGTGTTACAGCAAGGGACTGCAGTATGGGTGGTACCTCTAGTGTTACAGCAAGGGACTGCAGTATGGGTGGTACCTCTAGTGTTACAGCAAGGGACTGCAGTATGGGTGGTACCTCTAGTGTTACAGCAAGGGACTGCAGTATGGGTGGTACCTCTAGTGTTACAGCAAGGGACTGCAGTATGGGTGGTACCTCTAGTGTTACAGCAAGGGACTGCAGTATGGGAGGTACCTCTAGTGTTACAGCAAGGGACTGCAGTATGGGTGGTACCTCTAGTGTTACAGCAAGGGACTGCAGTATGGGTGGTACCTCTAGTGTTACAGCAAGGGACTGCAGTATGGGTGGTACCTATTGTGTTACAGTAAGGGACTGCAGTATGGGAGGTACCTTTAGTGTTACAGCAAGGGACTGCAGTATGGGTGGTACCTTTAGTGTTACAGCAAGGGACTGCAGTATGGGTTGTACCTTTAGTGTTACAGCAAGGGACTGCAGTATGGGTGGTACCTTTAGTGTTACAGCAAGGGACTGCAGTATGGGTGGTACCTTTAGTGTTACAGCAAGGGACTGCAGTATGGGTTGTACCTCTAGTGTTACAGCAAGGGACTGCAGTATGGGTGGTACCTTTAGTGTTACAGCAAGGGACTGCAGTATGGGTGGTACCTTTAGTGTTACAGCAAGGGACTGCAGTATGGGTTGTACCTCTAGTGTTACAGCAAGGGACTGCAGTATGGGTTGTACCTCTAGTGTTACAGCAAGGGACTGCAGTATGGGTGGTACCTTTAGTCTTACAGCAAGGGACTGCAGTATGGGTTGTACCTCTAGTGTTACAGAAAGGGACTGCAGTATGGGTGGTACCTTTAGTGTTACAGCAAGGGACTGCAGTATGGGTTGTACCTCTAGTGTTACAGCAAGGGACTGCAGTATGGGTGGTACCTTTAGTGTTACAGCAAGGGACTGCAGTATGGGTGGTACCTTTAGTGTTACAGCAAGGGACTGCAGTATGGGTTGTACCTCTAGTGTTACAGCAAGGGACTGCAGTATGGGTTGTACCTCTAGTGTTACAGCAAGGGACTGCAGTATGGGTGGTACCTTTAGTCTTACAGCAAGGGACTGCAGTATGGGTTGTACCTCTAGTGTTACAGCAAGGGACTGCAGTATGGGTGGTACCTTTAGTGTTACAGCAAGGGACTGCAGTATGGGTTGTACCTCTAGTGTTACAGCAAGGGACTGCAGTATGGGTGGTACCTCTAGTGTTACAGCAAGGGACTGCAGTATGGGTGGTACCTCTAGTGTTACAGCAAGGGACTGCAGTATGGGTTGTACCTCTAGTGTTACAGCAAGGGACTGCAGTATGGGTGGTACCTCTAGTGTTACAGCAAGGGACTGCAGTATGGGTGGTACCTCTAGTGTTACAGCAAGGGACTGCAGTATGGGTGGTACCTCTAGTGTTACAGCAAGGGACTGCAGTATGGGTGGTACCTCTAGTGTTACAGCAAGGGACTGCAGTATGGGTGGTACCTCTAGTGTTACAGCAAGGGACTGCAGTATGGGAGGTACCTCTAGTGTTACAGCAAGGGACTGCAGTATGGGTGGTACCTCTAGTGTTACAGCATGGGACTGCAGTATGGGTGGTGCCCCTTGTGACACAGCGAGGGACTGTAGTTTTGATAGCACCTCTGGTTTCACAGGGGGTATTGGCCAGACTCAGTCTGGCTCTCATGCCGGACATGAGGACACCTTAGGCCAAGGAGGCAGTGGCAGCTCCATGGAGTCCCCTTCACCATGACAGGGCAGCAGGTTGACTGCTTCAATGGGGCGGTCGGTTTTGGCTTGGCCTCCTTTGGGCTGAAGGAGGCTGAGATTTAGAAGAAGGCAGGGTGGCTGCCCCAGGGCGGGAAGGTGGCGTAGCAACCAGTGCCTGAAAGTGGGTCCATGAACATACAGAACAGCAGACTTTATAGAGGAGCTACAGAAGAAACCAGGCAGAGTGAGAGGAGTGTGTGACAGCAGAGTAGAGAGGTTCAGAAACGCACGGGTACCACAACACACACAGGTAAAACAGTACACCACTAGAGGGCAAGAGAACACAATATGTTATACTCAGTACACTGGACGATATGCCCCATGGTAATACCATGTTAAAAGCAGGTATCAACTGGCTACAATCATTCAAGGTAGATTAGATTTGGATCAATCTTTCTCTGTGATGCTCAAAGCGCCTTACTCCGTCTCAACATATGTGTGCACAGAGTTGGATGCCAGGCACTGGTTGCTATGGTAAAGGGAGTGTTGGGCAGCGCTGGAGAAGAGGGCGGGGTCAAATGGAGCACCCATAATGCACCTCAGCTCCCCGGTAACATACAGACACTAAAATCACACCCTTACATCCTGGCTCACACACACAATCTCCCACCATCACAGACACACCTTAGAACATATTAAACTGCGAGTGACCACCACCAAACGTTTTCTCTCTAGCGTGCAGAAGTGTATGAACCTGACTCCAAGGGAGTACCCTGGTGTGTATATGGGGTTTGGAGAAGAGCTGTGTCGTCATGAGACGCAGAACCACGGTGTGTTTGGAATGTTGGATCAGTACCCAAACGTTCCAGAATCTACCACAGTACTCTGTCCCAATGCCCTCAACCTAGTCCCGTGCACTTCTCTGAGTCACAAACCTGTCAGAGACGAGCACTCACAGTAAGACACACACACACACAGTGATACCCGACCTGAAATGAGACGAGAGACCTTTCTCTGACAGAGCTTGTGCGTTTCAGGGAGTTTCCTGGTGCCGCCCAGAAGGAACGCTTTGATGACAGCTGCAAAGGCACACAGCATACACACAAGCAGCACGCCCCAGACTTAGGATTCAACCATCAGATTTCAAAGTTTTGTTTTTCAACTATACTCAAATCTATATTGATCAATCAATATAAGATGTCTATGTTTGGTACCGTAGAAAGTAGTAGAGAGATTTACGGTTGACAAATCAAACTTTATTATCATACATCAACAAAAACATTTATGTGGACAAAAGCAGTGACGTCCTTTCTCTCTGAACACGCGCGCACACACACACACACACACACACACACACACACACACACGGACTGAGAACAGGTGACTGTTCTTCCACAAGCCAGAGAAATGTGATGGGATTAAACACTACAGATGACGTGCGAACCAATAATCATCAGATGAGTTTAAGGCGGAGTGATGTGATCACAGTGGACACAAAGAAACATGCTCCATATGTCTGGATAGATTCTAAACACATGATAGACGGATGTGTGTTGTATAACAGGCAGAGGGCATTACATCATTAAAGCCACAGTCTGTAAGATGTCCAGTCATTTGAACTAAGGAAATATACCCCTTGATAGTCAAATTAAGGAATGTTAAAACAAACAAATGACAGCACAGGTCTCTCCTAGGGTTATGAGCTAGAGGCTGGTGTTGGGGTTAGGGGTCAGAGGTTAGACGTCAAAACAGGCAAGTGTTAGGGCTGTGTTTGCTTCATCAGCACATTCACATTCAGTGGAATTAACCATACAAACAGGATGAGAACATGGTGCAAACACTCCTTAAAGGCTCTCATCTTCATATTGTTGCTGGTAGAGTTGAAAGGATCAGAGGTTAGAGGTCAGTGTCGTGCAGCTTTGCAGATCTTGTCGTAGACCTCGGGGAAAGCGTCCTGACAGCCAAGCTCCTTCCTCAGACGGTGATACAACGTCCCGTCAAACATCTCCCAGAACTCACTGCGCTCCATGTACACATCAGCATACAGCATCTGGAACCTGGAGACACACACACATCATCACAATCTGAACCCTAACTCCCTACTCTCTATTCCCTGTTGGGGTGCTTGTGTGTAAGGGTTGGTATATTTGTGTGTAACGTGTGTGTGTTAAGAAACTCACCCGTGAACCTCTCTGACAAACTGCTCCAGCTGTCTACACGAGGCTTTAGCCTGGAAGTGTTTAACTCCGGGTTCTCCATACGCTCCGATGTCCACATACAGCTCTGCCTCCTCACCTTTAGGATGAACCATCCCCCGGCCCGGGGGGAGCATGAACGGACACAACCACAGCGGGTACACCTGCAGGGAGGGACATACCAACTCGGTCACACCCCTACAACGAGACATACCAACTCAGTCACACCCCTACAATGAGACATACTGCACCAACTCAGTCACACCCCTACAACGAGACATACCAACTCAGTCACACCCCTACAACGAGACATACCAACTCAGTCACACCCCTACAACGAGACATACCAACTCAGTCACACCCCTACAACGAGACATACCAACTCAGTCACACCCCTACAACGAGACATACCAACTCAGTCACACCCCTACAACGAGATATACTGCACCAACTCAGTCACACCCTTAAAACGAGATCTACCAACTCAGTCACACTTGAGTTTGTCTAATTTATTAGGGTATATGTTACGCTGTGGAATCATGCAAAGTACGTGTCTTACGTGGATGTCCTGGTGGAAGCGTGCGATAGCGGTCTGGATGTGCTTCATGGGGACCAGCATGTCCTGGACAACATGGTGCTGCTCATACAGCTGTCTGATGGTCTCTCCCTGGGTCAGCTTCAACAGAGAGATCTTAGGAGGGACCATCCAGCCAAACAACCAGCGGAACACTGGGTGGTTACCAAACGGGATGATGTCCTGGAGACACACATTCATGTGAACAGGAATCAGCTTTCCAGCAGTGCAGTGGTGTCCAGTACATTTCAGAACGTTTAGCTATTGTAATGTACGCCCTACAGACCACGACCCTCAATAAGGATAGAATATCAGGAAGCTGTAAAACGGCCTCCTTTACCCATCCTCTCCCCCTTCCCCAACAACAACATCCTCTGTCTGCCAGAAAAAAATACATTATTTATAACATCATTTAAGGTTAGGAAAGAAACAATTACCAGCAAACCACACATGACTTCCTAATAGCAGTGTGTGTGTGCATGCATTAGGGAGACTAATGCATGAGCTGGGGGAGAATAAGATGACATGCTGAAATCTGCAGGATAAAAGGGTCACTCTGTATCATCTGTCTAATGCATTGTGTGTGTGTGTGTGTGTGTGTGTGTGTGTGTGTGTGTGTGTGTGTGTGTGTGTGTGTGTGTGTGTGTGTGTGTGTGTACCTGGAGCTCCCAGAAGATGGATCGTGTGTGTCTGTGGTAGTAGTGGCGAAGCGGGATGTACTCTACTGCTTTCTTGTTCTCTGTCAAGTATCTCTCAACGTGCTTGAAGAACCAAGGCTTATAGTGCAGGCCGATCCGGTTGATCTGAAACACACACACACACAGAGGAGGGATATGGTTAGATCTTGCAGACAAGACAGCACTCTCCTCCTCGCTTGTCCTTCTCAGTGTACCCGGTCATTCTTTCTCGCTTTCCCTCTCTCACCTTGTCGGGTTCAGCGGTGTCAGTCATAGTGCCAGTCATGATAACAGCTTCATCCAGTGAGTACTGCAGTCCTTCTACAAATGTGTTGTTCTTGTCCTCAGACGCCTCACTGAACCGACGGCAGATGTTCTCCAGCCCTCTGATTGGCTCATACTGCAAACGAACCCACAACCTCGCAGGGACAATCTTTATTTCCGCGGCAACCAGGAACCCCAGAGTTCCACAGGACCAAGGAACCGCGTGGAACAGGTCAGAATTCTCCTCCTGTTAGAGAACACAAACACACAGAACAACAGTTCCCCTCCTGTAAGAGAGACACAGCAGAGGACAGAAACAATCCTCCTCCTTTCTAACTCTTTCCTTCGCTCTCTCTTGTTGTACTGTGAAACCTTTGTTTCCAGATTAGCTTTAGCTAGGTGTTGGCTTGTGTTTACTAATGGATTGGAGGTCTGTAGTATTAATCTGTTAGTTATAGAACTGGAGGTCTGTAGTATTACTATGTTAGTTATAGAACTGGAGGTCTGTAGTATTACTATGTTAGTTATAGAACTGGAGGTCTGTAGTATTACTATGTTAGTTATAGAACTGGAGGTCTGTAGTATTACTATGTTAGTTATAGAACTGGAGGTCTGTAGTATTACTATGTTAGTTATAGAACTGGAGGTCTGTAGTATTACTATGTTAGTTATAGAACTGGAGGTCTGTAGTATTACTATGTTATAGAACCGGAGGTCTGTAGTATTACTCTGTTATAGAACTGGAGGTCTGTAGTATTACTATGTTATAGAACCGGAGATCTGTAGTATTACTCTGTTATAGAACCGGAGGTCTGTAGTATTACTATGTTATAGAACCGGAGGTCTGTAGTATTACTCTGTTATAGAACTGGAGGTCTGTAGCATTACTCTGTTAGTTATAGAACTGGAGGTCTGTAGTATTACTATGTTAGTTATAGAACTGGAGGTCTGTAGTATTACTATGTTAGTTATAGAACTGGAGGTCTGTAGTATTACTATGTTAGTTATAGAACTGGAGGTCTGTAGTATTACTATGTTAGTTATAGAACTGGAGGTCTGTAGTATTACTATGTTAGTTATAGAACTGGAGGTCTGTAGTATTACTATGTTAGTTATAGAACTGGAGGTCTGTAGTATTACTATGTTAGTTATAGAACTGGAGGTCTGTAGTATTACTCTGTTATAGAACCGGAGATCTGTAGTATTACTCTGTTATAGAACTGGAGGTATGTAGTATTACTATGTTATAGAACCGGAGGTCTGTAGTATTACTCTGTTATAGAACTGGAGGTCTGTAGTATTACTATGTTATAGAACCGGAGATCTGTAGTATTACCCTGTTATAGAACTGGAGGTCTGTAGTATTACTATGTTATAGAACCGGAGGTCTGTAGTATTACTATGTTATAGAACTGGAGGTCTGTAGCATTACTCTGTTATAGAACTGGACGTCTATAGTATTACTATGTTAGTTATAGAACTGGAGGTCTGTAGTACCAATTTGTAAGTCGCTCTGGATAAGAGCGTCTGCTAAATGACTTAAATGTAAATGTATTACTATGTTAGTTATAGAACTGGAGGTCTGTAGTATTACTGTGTTATAGAACTGGAGGTCTATAGTATTACTATGTTAGTTATAGAACTGGAGGTCTGTAGTATTACTATGTTCGTTATAGAACTGGAGGTCTGTAGTATTACTATGTTAGTTATAGAACTGGAGGTCTGTAGTATTACTATGTTAGTTATAGAACTGGAGGTCTGTAGTATTACTATGTTAGTTATAGAACTGGAGGTCTGTAGTATTACTATGTTAGTTATAGAACTGGAGGTCTGTAGTATTACTATGTTAGTTATAGAACTGGAGGTCTGTAGTATTACTCTGTTATAGAACTGGAGGTCTGTAGTATTACTATGTTAGTTATAGAACTGGAGGTATGTAGCATTACTCTGTTAGTTATAGAACTGGAGGTCTGTAGTATTACTATGTTAGTTATAGAACTTGAGGTCTGTAGTATTACTATGTTAGTTATAGAACTGGAGGTCTGTAGTATTACTATGTTAGTTATAGAACTGGAGGTCTGTAGTATTACTATGTTAGTTATAGAACTGGAGGTTTGTAGTATTACTATGTTAGTTATAGAACTGGAGGTCTGTAGTATTACTATGTTAGTTATAGAACTGGAGGTCTGTAGCATTACTCTGTTATAGAACTGGACGTCTATAGTATTACTATGTTAGTTATAGAACTGGAGGTCTGTAGTACCAATTTGTAAGTCGCTCTGGATAAGAGCGTCTGCTAAATGACTTAAATGTAAATGTATTACTATGTTAGTTATAGAACTGGAGGTCTGTAGTATTACTGTGTTATAGAACTGGAGGTCTGTAGTATTACTATGTTAGTTATAGAACTGGAGGTCTGTAGTATTACTATGTTAGTTATAGAACTGGAGGTCTGTAGTATTACTATGTTAGTTATAGAACTGGAGGTCTGTAGTATTACTATGTTAGTTATAGAACTGGAGGTCTGTAGTATTACTATGTTAGTTATAGAACTGGAGGTCTGTAGTATTACTCTGTTATAGAACTGGAGGTCTGTAGTATTACTATGTTAGTTATAGAACTGGAGGTCTGTAGTATTACTATGTTAGTTATAGAACTTGGAGGTCTGTAGTATTACTATGTTAGTTATAGAACTGGAGGTCTGTAGTATTACTATGTTAGTTATAGAACTTGGAGGTCTGTAGTATTACTATGTTAGTTATAGAACTGGAGGTCTGTAGTATTACTATGTTAGTTATAGAACTTGGAGGTCTGTAGTATTACTATGTTAGTTATAGAACTGGAGGTCTATGTTAGTATTACTATGTTAGTTATAGAACTTGTTATAGAACTGGTCTGTGGAGGTCTGTAGTATTACTATGTTAGTTATAGAACTGGAGGTCTGTAGTATTACTATGTTATAGAACTGGAGGTCTGTAGTATTACTCTGTTATAGAACTGGAGGTCTGTAGTATTACTATGTTAGTTATAGAACTGGAGGTCTGTAGTATTACTCTGTTATAGAACTGGAGGTCTGTAGTATTACTATGTTAGTTATAGAACTGGAGGTCTGTAGTATTACTCTGTTATAGAACTGGAGGTCTGTAGTATTACTATGTTAGTTATAGAACTTGGAGGTCTGTAGTATTACTATGTTAGTTATAGAACTGGAGGTCTGTAGTATTACTATGTTAGTTATAGAACTGGAGGTCTGTAGTATTACTATGTTAGTTATAGAACTGGAGGTCTGTAGTATTACTATGTTAGTTATAGAACTGGAGGTCTGTAGTATTACTATGTTAGTTATAGAACTGGAGGTCTGTAGTATTACTCTGTTATAGAACTGGAGGTCTGTAGTATTACTATGTTAGTTATAGAACTGGAGGTCTGTAGTATTACTATGTTAGTTATAGAACTGGAGGTCTGTAGTATTACTATGTTAGTTATAGAACTGGAGGTCTGTAGTATTACTATGTTAGTTATAGAACTGGAGGTCTGTAGTATTACTCTGTTATAGAACTGGAGGTCTGTAGCATTACTCTGTTATAGAACTGGAGGTCTGTAGCATTACTCTGTTATAGAACTGGAGGTCTGTAGTATTACTCTGTTATAGAACTGGAGGTCTGTAGTATTACTCTGTTATAGAACTGGAGGTCTGTAGCATTACTCTGTTATAGAACTGGAGGTCTGTAGCATTACTCTGTTATAGAACTGGAGGTCTGTAGCATTACTCTGTTATAGAACTGGAGGTCTGTAGTATTACTCTGTTATAGAACTGGAGGTCTGTAGTATTACTCTGTTATAGAACTGGAGGTCTGTAGCATTACTCTGTTATAGAACTGGAGGTCTGTAGTATTACTCTGTTATAGAACTGGAGGTCTGTAGCATTACTCTGTTATAGAACTGGAGGTCTGTAGTATTACTATGTTAGTTATAGAACTGGAGGTCTGTAGTATTACTATGTTAGTTATAGAACTAGAGGTATGTAGTATTACTCTGTTATAGAACTGGAGGTCTGTAGTATTACTCTGTTATAGAACTGGAGGTCTGTAGCATTACTCTGTTATAGAACTGGAGGTCTGTAGCATTACTCTGTTATAGAACTGGAGGTCTGTAGTATTACTATGTTAGTTATAGAACTGGAGGTCTGTAGTATTACTCTGTTATAGAACTGGAGGTCTGTAGTATTACTATGTTATAGAACTGGAGGTCTGTAGTATTACTATGTTAGTTATAGAACTGGAGGTCTGTAGTATTACTATGTTAGTTATAGAACTGGAGGTCTGTAGTATTACTCTGTTATAGAACTGGAGGTCTGTAGTATTACTATGTTATAGAACTGGAGGTCTGTAGTATTACTCTGTTATAGAACTGGAGGTCTGTAGTATTACTATGTTAGTTATAGAACTGGAGGTCTGTCTGTAGTATTACTCTGTTATAGAACTGGAGGTCTGTAGTATTACTATGTTATAGAACTGGAGGTCTGTAGTATTACTATGTTAGTTATAGAACTGGAGGTCTGTATTATTACTATGTTAGTTATAGAACTGGAGGTCTGTAGTATTACTATGTTAGTTATAGAACTGGAGGTCTGTAGTATTACTATGTTATAGAACTGGAGGTCTGTAGTATTACTATGTTATAGAACTGGAGGTCTGTAGTATTACTATGTTAGTTATAGAACTGGAGGTCTGTAGTATTACTCTGTTAGTTATAGAACTGGAGGTCTGTAGTATTACTATGTTAGTTATAGAACTGGAGGTCTGTAGTATTACTCTGTTATAGAACTGGAGGTTTGTAGTATTATAGAACTAGGTCTGTAGTTAGTTATAGAACTGGAGGTCTGTAGTATTACTCTGTTATAGAACTGGAGGTCTGTAGTATTACTATGTTAGTTATAGAACTGGAGGTCTGTAGTATTACTATGTTAGTTATAGAACTGGAGGTCTGTAGTATTACTATGTTAGTTATAGAACTGGAGGTCTGTAGTATTACTCTGTTATAGAACTGGAGGTCTGTAGTATTACTATGTTAGTTATAGAACTGGAGGTCTGTAGTATTACTATGTTAGTTATAGAACTGGAGGTCTGTAGTATTACTATGTTAGTTATAGAACTGGAGGTCTGTAGTATTACTATGTTAGTTATAGAACTGGAGGTCTGTAGTATTACTCTGTTATAGAACTGGAGGTCTGTAGTATTACTCTGTTATAGAACTGGAGGTCTGTAGTATTACTATGTTAGTTATAGAACTGGAGGTCTGTAGTATTACTCTGTTAGTTATAGAACTGGAGGTCTGTAGTTATTGTTATAGAACTGGAGGTCTGTAGCATTACTCTGTTATAGAACTGGAGGTCTGTAGTATTACTGGATGTTAGTTATAGAACTGGAGGTCTGTAGTATTACTATGTTAGTTATAGAACTAGAGGTATGTAGCATTACTCTGTTATAGAACTGGAGGTCTGTAGCATTACTCTGTTATAGAACTGGAGGTCTGTAGTATTACTATGTTAGTTATAGAACTGGAGGTCTGTAGTATTACTCTGTTATAGAACTGGAGGTCTGTAGTATTACTATGTTATATAGAACTGGAGGTCTGTAGTATTACTATGTTAGTTATAGAACTGGAGGTCTGTAGTATTACTATGTTAGTTATAGAACTGGAGGTCTGTAGTATTACTATGTTAGTTATAGAACTGGAGGTCTGTAGTATTACTCTGTTAGTTATAGAACTGGAGGTCTGTAGTATTACTATGTTAGTTATAGAACTAGAGGTATGTAGTATTACTCTGTTAGTTATAGAACTGGAGGTCTGTAGTATTACTATGTTAGTTATAGAACTAGAGGTATGTAGTATTACTCTGTTAGTTATAGAACTGGAGGTATGTAGTATTACTCTGTTAGTAATACTACAGACCTCCAGTTCTATAACTAACATAGTCTCCGACTACAAGGTTCTCTCAAAGAGTCAAACAGTAAAGAGAGCTATGCTCACCTCAGTACAGCGGACCAAGCTGCCATCAGCCAGCACCAGCTCAAAGGCAACACAGATGTGCTGGAAGAGTCCATAGATATGAGAGGACGACTCAATACCTGTACCCATCACAAGACCTCCTAGAGAGAGAGAGAGAGAGAGGAGAGAGAGAGGAGTAGGCTTGATTATTTCATAAAAAATGGGGGAATAGTATCTTTTAAATATAACTTTCATTTAACTAGGAACGTCAGTTAATTAAGAACACATTCTTATTTACAATGACGGCCTAGGAACAGTGGGTTAACTGTCTTGTTCAGGGGCAGAACGACAGGTTTTTACCTTGTCAGCTCGGGGATTCGGTCTGGTGACCTTTCGGTTACTAGCCCAACGCTTTAACCATTAGGCTACAGCAGTACTTTGTCTTAAGATGAAAGCCCCCACATACACTGGCATTGCTCCAATGGGTCTTCTAGTTTTTAGATATATTGTTATTTTGGAATAGTCCACTTCTCATTCTCAAGGTGACAATGAAAGAACCTTGTTAATGTGGTGAAATGCAGCTAAAAGTGTAAGATCTCTTGCTACGAGGAGTTACATCTAAAGAGTCACTCGGGTGGGATGTGGTGTTGGGGGGGGGTTATTTTCTAATTCATCCTATTTTTTTGTTTTTCTTATAATGTTGGAATCAATTAGCTCAGCGTATATTGTTGCTTGCATGTACTATGAATGCTCCTTACTGTATGTTATTGATAAGCATGTAATGATTATTATTATGTGATATGGACTGACAAGGTATTTGTCAAATGCTGTTTATTCTGACGGTTCATTGAAAACAGAATAATAACAAACTGTAAAAAAAAATAATAATAATAATAACAACATAGAACAGCACAGGACAACAAAAACAACACTGACAAAAGTGAGGACACTTTAGGGATTCGGGGAACTCAATACCCTCACAGGTGAAAAAGAAGAGAGCAGGGTAAACACAGAGCAGGAAACAGAGAACAGAGAGCAGGAAACAGTTCCTCGGTTTTGTGTGTGTGTGTGTGAGAGAGAGAGAGAGAGTCTCTGTGGAAATCCAGATTAATCTACAGCGTGCTGATGGGAAAACATTAAGCTGTTGATCTAACATTCATGGATCCGTAAAACCATTATGGAATCTGATCCAGGGGCGCTGTACACTTCCGAAACCATTTCCTCTGAGTTTCACGTTCGGAACTCTACCATCTGTAAACCATGTATCATCCAATCCAATAAGAGAGTGTGATGGTTATCACAACCCAAAATAACAAGCCTGTGATGGATGATATGCCATGGAAATGCTAAACTACAGAGGAGTATACTACAATCAATGAGTTAGCCAGCTAACTTTGATAAACAACCAGAAATAACTACTGATGTTTGGGTTCAACCTCTTAAGGATCTGACCTTTTTTTTTTCTTCCATTTTCACCTAAAATAACACACACAAATCTAACTGCCTGTAGCTCAGGACTTCAAGCAAGGATATGTATATTCTTGATACCATTTGAAAGGAAACACTTTGAAGTTTGTGGAAATGTTAAATGAATGTTGGAGAATATAACACATTAGATCTGGTAAAAGATAATACAAACGAAAAAACATGAGTTTTTAATATTTTTTTTCCTTTTTTCCCATCATCTTTGAAATGCAAGAGAAAGACCATCATATAATATTACAGTTTAGGAGCAATTTAGATTTAGCAGTTCGTGTGCAAAGTTTCTGATTGATCCAGTGACGCCTTAATATACTGGACAATATTTTGTATCAAGTCTGCCCAAATGTTCCGAATTGGTCAATTGATACATTTTCAAGTACATAACTATAGAGAACATACAAAAATAATATGGTAATACAAAATAAGAGTTTACACACATGATAGATAATTAGCTTATACACTAACTGGCACACATCTAGATGGCCAGGCGGGATGGGTGTGGAGCCAGAGACAGCAGGGGTTCAAACTGTAGATCCCAGTTCCTACATTTGAATATAAAAATAGATTTTATCAAACAAAACTATGCTACATTTTATCTCTGGGACCCTCAGGATGACAAATCAGAACAAGAGCACTGAATGTAAGTACATTATTTATCTTCAGAGGTGAATGTATCAAACCAGTTGCCGTGAGAAGTTTTTTGTTGTTGTGCACTCTCCTCAAACAATAGCATTGTATTTTTTCACTGTAATAGCTACTGTAAATTGGACAGTGCAGTTAGATTAACAAGAATTTAAGCTTTCTGACCATATAAGACATGTCTATGTCCTGAGACATTTTCTTGTTACTTAAATCGTCATGCAAATCACATTAGCGCACGTTAGCTCAACCGTCCCAGTATAGGGACACCGATCCCGTAGATTAAGAAAGCTAAACATATATATTTGTTTTTGGTTGTTGAGAGAATTAGACCATGCATATTTCACACTCATCTTTAAAAAAAATAAAAGGTTATTTCAGAATATTTGCCTTCGTAGTATACCCCTCTGGATGACAATTTGACAGTCGTTGTATAGGACAACAACATATCCCACCATACACTGAGTGTACAAAACATTACGAACACCTGCTCTTTCCATGACATAGACTGACCAGGTGAAAGCCTTGATCCCTTATTGATGTCACTTGTTAAATCCACTTCAAATCAGTGTAGATTTGGATTGTTTTTCAAGTTGCTGGATGCCCTTTAGCTGGTGGACCATTGTTGATACTCACGGGAAACTGTTGAATGTGAAATAGACAACAGCGGTACAGTGCTTGACACAAACCGGTGCGCCTGGCAACTACTACCATACCCCGTTCAAAAGCAATTCAATATTTTGTCTTGCCCATTCACCCTCTGAATGACACACATACACAATCCATGTCTCAGTTGTCTCAAGACTTAGACATTCTTCTTTAACCGTTCTCCTCCACTTATACTAATAATAATCTACACTGATTGAAGTGGATTTAACAGGTGGCATCAATAAGGAATCGTACAGTAGCTTTCACCTGGATTCACCTGGTCAGTATCATGGAAAGATCAGTGTATATATTAGAGCTGGGCATTATGGACAAAATTCCATATTGCGATAAATTGCCTGAATTGATGCGATAACGATAAATAGAACAATCATTTTATAACATTAATGCGTAGCACAGGTTTTTTTTATTACCCTTTAAAATACTACTACTAGTTTGATTGCCTGGATACAGCCCTTAAACGTGGTATATTGGCCATATACCACAGACCCCCGAGGTGCCTTATTACTATTATAAACTGGTTAGCAACGTAATTAGAGCAGTAAAAATACATGTTTTGTCATACCTGTGGTATACGGTCTGATATACCACAGCTGTCAGCCAATCAGCATTCTGGGCTCGAACCACCCAGTTTATAAAATAACACATACCACCACACAATATAACCTGAGCCATATACAACCAATATATGAGGATGATATGCAGATGATATGGTAACGAGATGCGTAGCGTACCGACAGTGAGGTCGTCCAGTTCTGGCAGCACAGGCAGAGTCCAGCCCAGGGAGTTGAGGAGAGCAGTTATCTGGCCCATGTTGACCAGGGGCTCCACACGAACCACCTGTTATACATGCACATGTCCAGGTCATACGGGTTTACACACACACACACACTTTTATATACAGAGCTACAGTGTGTGTGTTTGATCTCCTATACCTGTCTCTGTGTGTCCACCTCCAGTATGTCCATCATGTTGATCATGATGTTCTTATTGGTCTTCTTGTATTTCCCCACTCTGAGAGAGACAGTCAGCCAGCCTGGACGACCTGTACACATGTGGGTTTTCCCACCCTCCTTCCTCCATTCGCGCACCTGCAACACACAGACAGTATTATACTGTAGATTTATTAAGCTCAATTTATTTGTAAATTGCACACAAGGTCCTACCAAAATTTGACTTTTGACGCTTTTAACCAAACCCTTTGAAAGACACGTGTACATACACATACAGGTTTTGGAGAGGTGTGGGGGGGCTGCCACACAGTGCGCCAGGGGAGCTGTTGTTGTTGGGGGTTAAGTACCTTGCTCAAGGGCACAACAGCAGGCAATGGATTCTAGGATTTGGTACCAGCAACCTTCCTGTTGCCAGCTCACTTCTCGCCTGACCCCCCCCCCCTCCCCCGTCAGACCCAGGAGTCGAACTGGCAACGCTCCAGTTGCTGGCTTGCCTCTCACTCCGCTCTGAACACTATGTCCCCTGCCTAAAGGTCTGGAACTTTATGGCATAGAAGCAGTGGTGACCCGTCATTCAGGGCAGGTGGGGAAAAGAAAAAATATACATGTCCTTGTTTTTTAAAGAAAAGCACATTTTTTGTCTATTAAAATATCAAATTGATCAGAAATACAGTGCAGACATTGTTAATGTTGTAAATGACTATTGTAGCTGGAAACATCTGTTTTTTTATGGAATATCTACATAGGCGTACAGAAGCCCATTATCAGCAACCATCACTCCTGTGTTCCAATGGTACGTTGTTAGCTAATCCAAGTTTATAATTTTAAAAGGCTAATTGATCATTAGAAAACCCTTTTGCAATTATGTTAGCACTAGAGGTCGACCGATTAAAATCGGAATGGCCGATTAATTCGGGCCGATTTCAAGTTTTCATAACAATCGGAAATCATTTTTTTGGGGCGCAGATTTTTTTTCATATCCAATCTTGCAACACTAACAGTTAACTAGTCCAACGCTATAACCACCTGCCTCTCGTTGCACTCCACGAGGAGACTGCCTGTTACGCAAATGCAGTAAGCCAAGGTAAGTTGCTAGCTAGCATTAAACTTATCTTATAAAAAACAATCAATCATAATCACTAGTTATAACTACACATGGTTGATGATATTACTAGTTTATCTAGCGTGTCCTGCGTTGCATATAATCAATAAAATGCTGGGGGATGATTTAACAAAAGCGCATTTGAGAAAAAAATCGTTGGACGACTACCTAACCATAAACATCAATGCCTTTCTTAAAATCAATACACAGAAGTATATATTTTTAAACCTGCATATTTAGCTAAAAGAAATCCAGGTTAATATAATATAATATAATAATAATATATGCCATTTAGCGGACGCTTTTATCCAAAGCGACTTACAGTCATGTGTGCATACATTCTACGTATGGGTGGTCCCGGGAATCGAACCCACTACCCTGGCATAAAAGGGCCATGCTCTACCAACTGAGCTACAGAAGGACCATAAGGTTAGGTTAGCAGGCAATATTAACCAGGTGAAATTGTGTCACTTCTCTTGCACGCAGAGTCAGGGTATATGCAACAGTTTGGGTAGCCTGGCTCATTGCGAACTAATTTGCCAGAATTTTACGTAATTATGACTTAACATTGAAGGTTGTACAATGTAACAAGAATATTTAGACTTAGGGATGCCACCCGTTAGATAAAATACCGTAACGGTTCCGTATTTCACTGAAATAATAAACGTTTTGTTTTCGAAATTATAGTTTCCGGATTCGACCATATTAATGACCAAAGGCTCGTATTTGTGTGTTATTATGTTATAATTAAGTCTATGATTTGATAGAGCAGTCTGACTGAGCGATGGAAGGCAGCCGCAGGCTCGTAAGCATTCATTCAAACAGCACTTTAGTGCGTTTTGCCAGCAGCTCTTCACAAGCACATCGCTGTTTATGACTTCAAGCCTATCAGCCTAATGGCTGTTGTAAACCGATGTGAAATGGCTAGCTAGTTAGCGGGGTGCGCGCTAATAGCGTTTCAAACGTCACCAGCTATGAGACTTGGAGTGGTTGTTCCCCTTGCTCTGCATGGGTAATGCTGCTTCGAGTGTGGCTGTTGTCGATGTGTTCCTGGTTCGAGCCCAGGTAGGGGCGAGGAGAGGGACGGAAGCTATACTGTTACACTGGCAATACTATAGTGCCTTTAAGAACATCCAATAGTCAAAGGTATATGAAATACAAATGGTAGAGAGAGAAATAGTCCTATAAATACTATATTAACTATAACCTAAAAACCTCTTACCTTGGAATATTGAAGTGTCATGTTAAAAGGAACCACCAACTTTCAAATGTTCTCATGTTCTGAGCAAGGAACTCAAACATTAGCTTTTTTACATGGCACATATTGCACTTTTACTTCTCCAACACTTTGTTTTTGCATTATTTAAACCAAATTGAACATGTTTCATTATTTATTTGAGGCTAAATGTATTTTTATTGATGTATTATATTAAGTTAAAATAAAAGTGTTCATTCAGTATTGTTGTAATTGTCATTATTACAAATAAACAAATAAAATCGTCCGATTAATCGGTATCGGCTTTTTTTTTGGTCCTCCAGTAATCGGTATCGGCGTTGAAAAATCATAATCGGACGACCTCTAATTAGCACAGCTGAAAACTGTTGTCCTGATTAAAGAAGCAATAAAACTGGCCTTGTTTAGACTAGTTGAGTATCTGGAGCATTAGCATTTGTGGGTTCGATTACAGGCTCAAAATGGCCAGAAACAAAGAACTTTCTTCTGAAACTCATCAGTCTATTCTTGTTCTGAGAAATGAAGGCTATTCCATGTGAGAAATTGAAGATCTCGTACAACGCTGTGTACTACTCCCTTCACAGAACAGAGCAAACTGGCTCTAACCAGAATAGAAAGAGGAGTGGGAGGCTCCGGTGCACAACTGAGCAAGAGGACAAGTACGTTAGAGAATCTAGTTTGAGAAACAGACGCCTCACAAGTCCTCAACTGGCAGCTTCATTAAATAGTACCCGCAAAACACCAGTCAACGTCAACAGTGAAGAGGCGACTCCGGGATGCTGGCCTTCTAGGCAGAGTTCCTCTGTCCAGTGTCTGTGTTCTTTTGCCCATCTTAATCTTTTATTGGTTAGTCTGAGATATGGCTTTTCTTTGCAACTCTGCCTAGGCCAGCTCCCGGAGTTGCCTCTTCACTGTTGACGTTGAGACTGGTTATTACACAATGGTTATTATGGCCAAACTGTTCTATTTTGTTTCATCAGACCAGAGGACATTTCACCAAAAAGTACTTTGTCCCCATGTGTAGTTACAGACCGTAGTCTGGATTTTTTAATGGCGGTTTTGGAGCAGTGGCTTCTTCCTTGCTGAGTGGCCTTTCAGGTTATGTCGATATAGGACTCGTTTTACTGTGGATATAGATACTTTTGTACCGGTTTCCTCCAGCATCTTCACAAGGTCCTATCAACGGCGCCACACTACTTGCCTAGAGAGTTTTCAGCTATACTTTTCATGGCTGTTTATTTACCACCACAGACAGATGCTGGCACAAAGACCGCACTCAGTCAGCTGTATAAGGAAATAAGCAAACAGGAAACCACTCACCCAGAGGTAGCGGGCCTTGTGGCAAGATACTTTAATGCAGGGAAACTGAAATAATTTCTACCAAATTTCTATCAACATGTTAAATGTGCAACCGGAGGGGAAAAAAATTCTAGATCACCTGTACTCCACACACAGAGACGCGTACAAAGCTCTCCCTCACCCTCCATTTGGTAAATCCGACCAGAACTCTATCCTCCTGATTCCTGCTTACAAGGAAACATTAAAGCAGGAAGCACCAGTGACTTGGTCTATAAAAAGGTGGTCAGATGAAGCAGATGCTAAACTATAGGACTGTTTTGCTAGCACAGACTGGAACATGTTCCGGGATTCTTCCGATGTACACCACATCAGTCACTGGCTTTATCAATTAGTGCATTGAGGACATCGTCCCCACAGTGACTGTACGTACATACCCCAACCAGAAGCCATGGATTACAGGCAACATTCGCACTGAACTAAAGGGTAGAACTGCTGCCTTCAAGGTGCGGGACTCTAACCCGGAAGCTTACAAGAAATCCTGCTATGCCCTGTGACGAACCATCAAACAGGCAAAGCATCAATACAGGGCTAAGATTGAATCATACTACACCGGCTCCAACGCTCGTCGAATGTGGCAGGGCTTGGAAACTATTACAGACTATAAAGGGAAGCACAGCCACAAGCTGCCCAGTGACACGAGCCTACCAGACGAGCTACATCACTTCTATGCTCGCTTCGAGGCAAGCAACACTGAGGCATGCATGAAAGCATCAACTGTTCTGAACGACTGTGTGATCACGCTCTCCGTAGCCGACATGAGTAAGACCTTTAGACAGGTCAACATACACAAGGCTACGGGGCCAGACGGATTACCAGGACGTGTGCTCCGGGCATGTGCTGACCAACTGGCAGGTGTCTTCACTGACATTTTCAACATGTCCCTGATTGAGTCTGTAATACCAACATGTTTTAAGCAGACCACCATAGTGCCTGTGCCCAAAAACACTAAAGTAACCTGCCGTGGCGGATGTGTTATCTACCCTCACCACGTGGGGGCGGCCCGTCGGGAAGTTCAGGATCCGGTTACAGAAGGAGGTGTTTAGTCCCAGGATCCTTAGCTTAGTGAATAGCTTTGAGGGTACTGTGGTGTTGAACGCTGAGCCATAGTCAATTAATAGCATTCTCACATAAGTGATCCTTTTGTCCAGGTGGAAAAGGGCAGTGTGGAGTGCAATAGAGATTGCATCTGCGGATCTTTTTGGGCGGTATGCAAATTAGAGTGGGTCCAGGGCTTCTGGGATGAGGGTGTTGATGTGAGCCATGTGTGCCTTTCAAAGCACTTCATGGCTACAGATGTGAGTGCTACGGGTCTGTAGTCATTTAGGCAGGTTACCTTGGTGTTTTTGGGCACAGGCACTATGGTGGTCTGCTTAAAACATGTTGGTATTACAGACTCGAACAGGGAGAGGTTGAAAATGTCAGTGAAGACACTTGCCAGTTGGTCAGCGCATGCTCGCAGTACACGTCCTGGTAATCCGTCTGGCCCTGCGGCCTTGTGTATGTTGACATGTTTAAAGGTCTTACTCACATTGGCTGCGGAGAGCGTGATCACGCAGTCTTCCAGAACAGCTGGTGCTCTTATGCATGTTTCAGTGTTATTTGCCTCGAAGCGAACATAAAGTAGTTTAGCTCGTCTGGTAGGCTCGTGACTGGGCAGCTCTCGGCTGTGCTTCCCTTTATTGTCTGTAATAGTTTGCAAGCCCTGTCACATAAGACGAGCGTCGGAGCCGGTGTAGTATGATTAGATCTTATTCCTGTATTGACGCTTTGTGGTAAGGTGTTGGGACTGCTGTTGGGACACAGCTTTATGTAAGCCCTAACAGTTTGTGTGCACCATGTGTCACCGTTATAGTGCAATTAATGTATTGTTTAGTGTTGTGGCTTTGCTGGCATGCATCCCACTTCTTTTTTTTTTTTTTTTACACCACCAAGATTTACATGCTAAAATCGCCCAATTGTTAAAGCCGTACTCCTGCTTTTCCCTGTAAATTAATCCCTACAGAACATAACACATGGAAGCAAGAATTTGAACTTTGAACCGACACAAGGTAAATACAATACCTGATACCATGATGAAATGCTGAGCTCCCAGAATACACTCACACACTGCCACACATTCCGAGATCTACGCAGTGAACCCTGCACAGTTTGTTATCCATTCCCAAATCCCTTGTTCTTTCCAAAATCCCTTTAGGAAGAGGGGGATTAAGGTCCCTCACCCCAGGAATTTCACAGCACAGTCACACACACACATAAAATGTATTATAATTTGATCTGTTATCATCTGGTGTTATCAGGGATCTGCGTTTAGGAACACACGCACGCACGCACGCATCTGGGGTTGTTATCAGGAACCTGTGTGAAGGTCCAGATTATATAACATGTTAGAATTTAGATTGTAATAGCACTGCACAAGTTATCAATTAATAGGCCTTTACATGTAGGATAGTAGAGTAGAGGCTAGTGGTCGACCGACTATGCTTTTTCAACTCCGATACCGATTATTGGAGGACCCAAAAAAACCAATGCCGATTAAATCGGCCGGTTTTTATATATATATTTGTAATAATGACAATTGCAACAATACGGAATAAACACATTTTAACTTAATATAATACATCAATAAAATCTATTTAGTCTCAAATAAATAATGAAACATTTTCAAATAATATGTGCCATGTAAAAAAGCTAATGTTTAAGTTCCTTGCTCAGAATATGAGAACATATGAAAGCTGGTGGTTCCTTTTAACATGAGTCTTCAATATTCCCAGGTAAGAAGATTTAGGTTGTAGTTATTATAGGATTATTTCTCTCTATACCATTTGTATTTCATATACCTTTGACAATTGGATGTTCTAATAGGTACTTTAATATTGCCAGCCTAATCTCAGGAGTTGATAAAGTTGAAGTCATAAACAGTGCAATGCTTGAAGCATTGCGAAGAGCTGCTGGCAAACGCAGTAAAGTGCTGTTTGAATGAATGCTTAGAAGCCTGCTGCTGCCTACCACCACTCAGTCAAACTGCTCTATCAAATCATAGACTTAATTATAATATAATGACACACAGAAATACGAGCCTTTGGTAATTAATATGGTCAAATCCGGAAACTATCATTTCGAAAACAAAACGTTAATTCTTTCAGTGAAATACGGAACCGTTCAGTATTTTATCTAACGGGTGGCATCCATAAGTCTAAATATTGCTGTTAGATTGCACACCCTTCAATGTTGTCATAATTACGTACAATTCTGGCAAATTAGTTCACAATGAGCCAGGCAGCCCAAACTGCTGCATATACCCTGACTCTGTTGCACAGAACGCAAGAGAAGTGACACAATTTCACCAGGTTAATATTGCCTGCTAACCTTAATTTCTTTTAACTAAATATGCAGGTTTAAAAAATATATACTTCTGTGTATTGATTTTAAGAAAGACATTGATGTTTATATGGTTAGGTACATTCGTGCAACGATTGTGCTTTTTTCGTAAATATGCTTTTGTTAAATCATCCCCCGTTTGGCGAAGTTGGCTGTGTTTGTTAGGAAGAAATAGTCTTCACACAGTTCGCAACGATCCAGGTGGCCCAAACTGTTGCACAGAGGCAAGAGAAGTGACAATTTCCCTAGTTAAAAGAAATTCATGTTAGCAGGCAATATTAACTAAATATGCATTGATTTTAAGAAAGGCATTGATGTTTATGGTTAGGTACACATTGGTGCAACGACAGTGCTTTTTTTGCGAATGCGCTTGTTAAATCACCCATTTGACGAAGTAGGCTATGATTCAATGATAAATTAACAGGCACCGCATCAATTACAGTGGGGCAAAAAAGTATTTAGTCAGCCACCAATTGTGCAAGTTCTCCACTTAAAAAGATGAGAGAGGACTGTAATTTTCATCATAGGTACACTTCAACTATGACAGACAAAATTAGAAAAAAAAATCCAGAAAATCACATTGTAGGATTTTTTATTTATTTATTTGCAAATTATGATGGAAAATAAGTATTTGGTCACCTACAAACAAGCAAGATTTTGGCTTTCACAGACCTGTAACTTCTTTTTTAAGAGGCTCCTCTGTCCTCCACTCGTTACCTGTATTAATGTCACCTGTCCCAGAGTCCCTGTCCACAACCTCAAACAGTCACACTCCAAACTCCACTATGGCCAAGACCAAAGAGCTGTCAAAGGACACCAGAAACAAAATTGTAGACCTGCACCAGGCTGGGAAGACTGAATCTGCAATAGGTAAGCAGCGTGGTTTGAAGAAATCAACTGTGGGAGCAATTATTAGGAAATGGAAGACATACAAGACCACTGATAATCTCCCTCGATCTGGAGCTCCACGCAAGATCTCACCCCGTGGGGTCAAAACGATCACAAGAGTGGTGAGCAAAAATCCCAGAACCACTGAGCTGGGACCAAAGTAACAAAGCCTACCATCAGCAAGGGCATTGAAGATGAAACGTGGCTGGGTCTTTCAGCATGACAATGACCCCAAATGGCTTCGTAAGAAGCATTTCAAGGTCCTGGAGTGGCCTAGCCAGTCTCCAAATCTCAACCCCATAGAAAATCTTTGGAGGGAGTTGAAATTCTGTGTTGCCCAGCAACAGCCCCAAAACATCACTGCTCTAGAGGAGATCTGCATAGAGGAATGGGCCAAAATACCAGCAACAGTGTGTGAAAACCTTGTGAAGACTTACAGAAAACGTTTGACCTCTGTCATTGCCAACAAATGGTATATAACAAAGTATTGAGATAAACTTTTGTTACTGACCAAATACTTATTTTCCACCATAATTTTCAAATAAATTCATTAAAAATCCTACCATTTTTTTTCTAATTTTGTCTGTAATAGTTGAAATGTACCTATGATGAAAATGACAGGCCTCTCATCTTTTTATTCGGGAGAACTTGCACAATTGGTGGCTGACTAAATACTTTTTTGCCCCACTGTATATGCAACGCAGGACAAGCTTGATAAACTAGTAATATCATCAACCATGTGTAGTTAACTAGTGATTATGTTAAGATTGATTGTTTTTATAAGATACGTTTAATGCTAGCTAGCACCTTACCGTGGCTCCTTGCTGCACTCGCATAAGAGGTAGTCAGCCTGCCACGCAGTATCCTCGTGGAGTGCAATGTAATCGGCCATGATCGATGTCCAAAAATGCTGATTACCGATTGTTATGAAAACTTGAAATCTTCCCTAATTAAGTGGCCATTCTGATTAATCAGTCGACCTCTAGTAGAGGCCCAACCGGCCACCAGATTGCACTATCTTGTTTAATCTGAGTTTGACTTCAATGTGCTCAGCTGGCTATGCAATCGTTTCCCCCAGCGACCGGCTCATACATAAAACATCCTTCATTCAGGCTGCAAAGGCATCGGTTTCCTCAACTCAATTTAATGGTCCACCGACCTAAAAGAACTGGGAAAATATGTGTCCTGTCTTAATAAAACAATATTTTCCACCACCATGCTAGAATGGCCAATGCTACATCCTGATGTTGCTGCACTGTGTTCAGACAGGGGTAAACAACAGACTGCTGCAACCTGATTGTCTGAACGCGGTGTGCAACAATCTGGAAATGGTGCTTGTTTTATTAAGACAGTAGGCCTACGCATATTTGCTTGCGATACGGCTTTCAAAACATATGGCCCTTATCTTTCATCAGTGAGAAACAATACTTCAAATAAAAAAGTACTACTACAGCTAGTGTTTGCACAGATCCATTCAGCTATGGGTGTGTCCATCCGACGAAACGACACTTCCGCTACACTTCCTGAGTTACACTTACACACATGCTAGATAACTAATTTGCACAGTTGGTCGCCTCTTGTCTTCCGTCTGTTTTCCTTAAACAAGCGCTGTAGCATGGAGACACGGCCGTGTAGGAACACTAACCCTATCAAGGCGTGTATCAATATAAACTTTTTTTTAATGATTTCTCGCTGATATGAAAGATAAGGTCCTTATGCTTCCAAAACTGTACAGCAAGCGATGCATATTAATCTTCAGACCAAGCATCAGGGATCTTAACAAAACTCCCCCCTACAGAAGACACCTTCGTCCAATGACTCTAATGTGTAATGGAATGGAATTGAGAGTCCTGATCAATGACATTTGAATTAAACCAGATCAAAGTACAGTATGGTGACCAAATTATGAAAAATCACTGTTGCTTCTACTTTGATAACGTTTGATCATAAAGTTACTGGTCCCCTCCCCCATGTCAAACACTTCGATTCAGGAGGCGGGATTATTAAGGGGTTAAGGTGACATCACCCTAACCCTCATTTTAATACACCGATGATAACATGATGTTCTCTTATCTAATGTAAATATGTACCGCTTTGTAACCAACATTGAAGAAGGCGTGTTTGTAGAGGGGCGTAGTTTATATAGCTAGATAGCTACTCTACTGGTGCCAACAGTAGGGTTACAGTAGGGTGTCAGCAAATATATTTAAAAGTTTACCCTATTTATCTCTGGCAAAGATACTTACATGTTTCCCCTTTCATCTGTGTCTGGTGTTAGCTAGTTACTGGCTACCTAGGTCTTCATCTGTGTCTGGCGTTCGCTAGTTACTGGCTACCTAGGTCTTCATCTGTGTCTGGTGTTAGCTAGTTACTGGCTACCTAGGTCTTCATCTGTGTCTGGTGTTAGCTAGTTACTGGCTACCTAGGTCTTCATCTGTGTCTGGTGTTAGCTAGTTACTGGCTACCTAGGTCTTCATCTGTGTCTGGTGTTAGTTAGTTACTGGCTACCTAGGTCTTCATCTGTGTCTGGCGTTAGCTAGTTACTGGCTACCTAGGTCTTCATCTGTGTCTGGTGTTAGCTAGTTACTGGCTACCTAGGTCTTCATCTGTGTCTGGTGTTAGCTAGTTACTGGCTACCTAGGTCTTCATCTGTGTCTGGTGTTAGTTAGTTACTGGCTACCTAGGTCTTCATCTGTGTCTGGTGTTAGCTAGTTACTGGCTACCTAGGTCTTCATCTGTGTCTGGTGTTAGCTAGTTACTGGCTACCTAGGTCTTCATCTGTGTCTGGTGTTAGCTAGTTACTGGCTACCTAGGTCTTCATCTGTGTCTGGTGTTAGTTAGTTACTGGCTACCTAGGTCTTCATCTGTGTCTGGTGTTAGCTAGTTACTGGTTACCTAGGTCTTCATCTGTGTCTGGTATTAGCTAGTTACTGGCTACCCAGGGCTTCATCTGTGTCTGGTGTTAGCTAGTTACTGGCTACCCAGGGCTTCAGCCAGCATGGAAGAAAAGGCGGAGGGCCGTTCAAAACCCTGACACAGTTGTCAAGTCAACACATCAGTCAGTGTTGCTGTGAACCACATAACAAGAGACATGCCAAACGGAAGATGTATATATAAAAAAAAAGTTGACATCATTCATGCAATTTCAATGTTGTTTGAGTTGCTTTGTGTATCACCAAATTGTCTTGATGATTATTGCAATACTGAATCCGAAGTTGCTTGACATTGGCGTTTTATAGCTGTCAGTCAAGGCAAGCTCATGAATTTAAGCTCCCTGCCCACTCACACTGTCTTTTCAAACTTCCTGGTAGTTAGTAATTTTCTCAAATAAATTTCCACTCCTATCCAAAACAAATATTATGGGTGATATTTTAGTCACACAAGAGGCTATTTTACATGGGAATTGGAATGACTGTTCGGGGCCTTTAATATTAACAGTGTATTTAAATAGAGTATAATCACAGGAGTGCATACATAATTGATATTCAGCCTCGTGTTCTTACTTGTCTCTGGATGTTCCGTACGCGCTGGTCGTGCTGTTTAGGCGCGGAACACATCTTGAAGATGAGCCACGCGCGCAGGTAATAATACACATCAAATATGACTGAGAGCGGCAGCAGAAACAGACAGACGAATATCCATCTCTGATGAACGATCACGTAGTCTAAGCCTTTCACCTTGATCCACAACAGAAATAGTACTACCAGTCCACCAAGATACAGCAACGGATCCATGTTTACCGCTCTGTTGGTCAACTTGGCCTGATGATGGTCCACTGGGACTTTTCCAGAGAGAAAATCCCTTCTAGGAACAATCGATCTTCTATGACCTTTAGTTGGGAGCGAGCGATGCAAGATTAAAAAGCTTCTGCTTTTAAAATCCAACACAGATTGTTTATGCCAACACGTACACACACATAAATTCACACACACTTAAACACATAGATAGATAGGTGTGTAAATTTTGAAGTTAGAATCCAGCCACTCCTGTCGTTCTCTCTGATATGCGAGTCTGGTTGGGTGGTCGGCTTGCCCCGCCTCTGGCCGGTGCTCATTGGCGAGCAATGCGTCAATCGGGATAACTCCAGTTGCATGTCGGCGCGCTTCGTCCAATCAGAGAGCAGAAAGCTCGTCACACCATTCACCCCCTGCTCATGCCTTCATTAACATATCATGTATTACCTAACTGTTGTAAATCAATAAAACGTTGTAAAAACAAATACAATTATTTTAAACTAGGCCTACAGTATTTCAATATCCTATTATATGCATGATACAATTATTAAACTATATGAAAAACATAGGCTATATTAATTAAACTATAAACTATTATAACTTCCATATAATTACAATAGTAGTTATTGCAATCATATAGCCAAGAAATAAAACTATACCAATAAAACAGGTAATAAAACTACATTGATTATTAGGATACATGAAACCCTAACCAATGAAAATAAATTGAATGTGTGAATACAGTGCGAATACATCCTTAAATATCCATAGTTAACTATTAGTCTGAAATCAAACTAGATAAATAATACCATATACCCTATCCATACAGTGAGGTAGGTCTGGATACCTAGCTTTAGCCACATCTATGAACTGTCACAGTGACAGGAGCCATGCTTGACTTGGGCAGGAGGAGCTCACCGGAGCTGAGTACCAACACCTCAAATGGTCTACTGCTTGAGCTCCTGTTCCTCTAATAGAATAGTCGCTCAATTATATTGTGGAGCTCCTGCACCTAAATATAAACAGTACCGGTACCCAAAATGAGTATCGACTCCTATTTCAGTCCAAGTCAAGCACTGGCACAGGAGAGATTTCTGACTGATTGTTTTCAGTTGAATTCACTTTCAGTTGTTGGGTCATATGAAAAGGAGTGAACATGCGAATACACATACACCGAGGCATGCAAACATGCACACACATGAATGGAGCATTACTTGCCTGGTGAGTTGTACACACACATTAGACAAGAGGGTGGGGCGCCAGTAATTAATGGGCTCTGCTGTCAACTCGTCTGTCTCTCCTGCCCGGAACACGCACACCACACACTAATTCTCTCTCTCTCTCACACACTCACTCAGCCCTCCCGGATGATTCTCTCCTGCTTTCAGTGTCTTCATTTAAGAAACTGTATGATATTGACCATTTTTTATGTGAGCTTCTGGATATCATTGGAAAATGGGTCTCTATTATTCTAAAAGAAATTGATGGTGATCACCTCATCTTTTGTCTTCATTTCATCATCCAGTCTGGAAGGAATAAAAGAAAACCAACATTTCCTCCATTTCATTTGTATTTCTACTGCTGTACCTGAAGATAATGAGACTCTGTGCAAATGTCTTTCAACTTTAACTTTCATTTAACTTCAAATCCATTCATCACCTTTGCTTCTTGACTCCAAATAACCCACACGGACCTGGGAACCACACTTGGAATGGGACCTGGTCCCATGGAACTGACCAGAACAGAGCACGCCCAACGGGTTATTTACCAGGCGGTTACATCCCTGGTGATCCCATAGAGAGGGAGATGCCTTCCCTGAACCACAGAAACTAACACACACACAAACCTCATCCCCGGAGGTCCCAGAGCGATGCCTTCCCTCCACCACGGCGCCATCTTCCTCGGAGTCTTTCTCATCGCGACAGGCGGCTCCACTGCCTTTCTCACCTCCTCACAGGTGGGTACCATAAAGAGATACAATGTACAATCTATTATTATTACTGTTATGATTATGGTTAATAATAAAATAATGTTATGTATTATTATTACAGAGCCGCCTGCAGGCGTTCTCTCTGTGCTGTGTGGTGCTGGGAGCCGTCATGCTGATCCTGGGGCTTCTCTGGGCCATGAGTAACAAGCACCAGGTAGAGTACAGCCAGGGAGAGTACCCCAACTTCCCCCAATACCCCCACCAGGGAGAACACCCCAACTATCCCTACCCACACCCAGACCTCAACTACCCTGGCCGATACGCCCATCCTGACCTGGGACATGTCCTCTTCAGCCCCCGTGGTCCTGTTGGACACTTCCCAGAGTCCCAGTCAGCCCTACTGCAGAGGTAACACATCCTTCTTGAATTGTTATTGTTGAATTGAAAGTACATTAAAAGGTTACAATGAAAGGTTACAATGCACTGTGCATGTACTGTAACTGTCCTTTATGTGTGTGTGTTTGTGTCTAGGACCGAGCACCAGCGGCGAGGTGTGTATGGGGCTAATGATGTGGACTACCCCCCACTCAGCCCCCCTTCCCGCTACCCCCCCGGGCTGGGCCCCCCACCTCCCTACGAGGTCGCCATAAAGACCACCTGTAGCTCCACCCACCTGCGCCGCGCCTACTCAGACACACACCTGGCCTCGGAACCCCTGTTTGGCCGATCACGGGAGATCAGCTTTGAGGTGTGACATCACCAGACAGGCCCACACACTGCCTCCACCCACCACACTGGAGGAGGAATACTGTGGCCACACCCTTCACTCAGGCTCTTCCAATCAGCTGTCAGCCCATAGGAAAAGGCAGGAATAGGAGATTGCCCTAAAGCAACACTCTGAGCAGCATATTATCTGTCTCTCTTCAACAACCTGTAGTTGAGCATGTTTTCACAAGCTACCTTTTAAATGGGACATTGAGTTTGCCTGGTGCAAAGGAACCGATGGAATAGCC
Organism: Oncorhynchus keta; assembly: GCF_023373465.1. Classification (NCBI taxonomy): domain Eukaryota; kingdom Metazoa; phylum Chordata; class Actinopteri; order Salmoniformes; family Salmonidae; genus Oncorhynchus; species Oncorhynchus keta. Next base: position 20,179,974 of record NC_068446.1, read on the forward strand.
CAAAAGTGCAAACCACACTCAATGTCCGCAGTGCCTTTCCCTGCCTCTGCTAGCTCTTTACATTATATGCATGTGTAACAGAATATAAAAGTTAAATACTATTTAATTATGTAAAGTTCAACAAAATAGTCTGAATACTTGAAATGATTTCATGTCATCTAGTACTTTTGAAATCCAAATGTGATACATTAATGTGTCTGCGAGGACATCTAGTGGTCAGTCGATATGCTAGACAACGAAAACCATACAAATACCACATCCAGCCCCCTCTAAAGGGTTTTGTCTAGCAGGGATACAGCTTCAGTCAACATAGAATTTTCTTAGCAGGTTTAAAGGCGACGCATGGTCAATCTGTCGTCTGCATTTGCCGTGCAGCATTTACGGTGAAACGGCCTCTGCAGAAATCAGGGCATTCATACCTCTTGTGCTTCGCGGATCAGCGCAGAGCTGTTGAGTAGAACTGTTATGAAGTAAGTTGTCAAGGAAGTGAGTTTGTGTTTGTACAGGACCTCCCGCCCCCATCTACCGTCAACCAATCATGTCAATGCAGGACTATACAGCGCTATATGGATCCCTCCACATTGTTACAACATTTGGGAGGTGCATGGCGATGCGGTATGGAGCTCAATTTGGCCTCTGCACGACTCCGGAGGCCACGAAATTGCGTCACACCCTCCAAATGGTGTCTCCTACCACATTTTCAGATCAAGCATAGAATTTACGCAGCGGTTTAGGTAAATGTAGCAGGCTGTTAAGTTTAGGAAAAGGATTAGCTAAAATAAAACGTTTGACGTCAAATTTGACAAAAGCTGTATCCCATCTAGACATGACCCTTAAAGGCTCTGCATGGTCAATCTGTAGCACATGATGACCCACCTGTTCTGCCACAAGAAGAATGTAGTATGTAGAAACAGGCTCCACATACAGAATCAGCCCAGAGATGTATCTCCTTGGCTGATTAATGATTGAGTTATGGTACTTTATAAATGCACATATTGTTATTCTGTGCAATTTTGTTGTATAAGACTATGAATTTAGGAATTAGATTCCAGGGGCCTCATTTATCAATAATGCATAGGCACAAATCTGTGTGTAAATAATGCTTGGGATAATTTCCACGCAGAGTGTGAGATTTATCAATATGAAATATGATTGAGGCTGCACAAATTTAAGCACAGCCATGACATTGCGTATGCACAGTGGCATGTGGTGGAATAAGGGAACTGCTTGTCATGTGTAGAATGAGGAAAATATATGTTGAAAATGTGTGAAGTTGGGAGAGTAATCATTAAATTGTTTTTTTATTCCATTGTATTTCCACTGAATTCATGCAACATACACTACATGACCAAAAGTATGTGGACATACTCGTCAAACATCTCATTCCAAAATCATGGGCATTAATATGGAGTTGGTCCCCTCTTTACTGCTATAACAGCCTACATTAATCTGGGAAGGCTTTCCACTAGATGTTGGAACATTGCTGCAGGGACTTGCTTCCATTCATCCCAAAGGTGTTCGATGGGGTTAAGGTCACGGTTCTGTGCAGGCTAGTCAAGTTCTTCCACACCAATCTCGACAAACACTTTCTGTATGCACCTCGCTTTGTGCACAGGGGCATTGTCATGCTGAAACAGGAAAGGGGCCTCTCCCAAACTTTTGCCATAAAGCTAGAAGCACAGAATGTCATTTTATGCTGTAGCATTAAGATTTCCCTTCACTGGAACAAAGGGGCCTAGTCCAAACCATGACTGTCTTTTAGGGCTCCCGAGTGGGTCAGAAGTCTAAGGCACTGTATCTCAGTGATAGAAGCATCACTACAGACCCTGGTTCGATCCCAGGCTGTATCACAACCGGCCGTGATCGTGAGTCCCATAGGGCGGTACACAATTGTCTCAGCATCGTCTGGGTTAGGGGAGGGTTTGGCCGGCCTAGTTAAATAAAGGTTCAACTAAAAAAATACAAATTCCCCGAACCAGGACTGCCAGATGGTGAAGTGTGATTCATCACTCGAGAGAACTCGTTTCCACTGCTCCAGAGGCCAATGACAGTGTGCTTTACACCACTCCAAACGACGCTTGGCATTGCAGACCGTGATCTTAGGCATGTGTGCGGCTGCTAGGGCCATGGAAAGACATCTCATGAAGCTCCCGATGAACAGTTATTGTGCTGACATTGCTTCCAGGGGCAGTTTGGAACTCGGTAGTGAGTGTTGCAACGGAGGACAGATGATTTTTCTGCGGTACATGCTTCAGCACTCGGAGGTCCCTTTCTGTGAGCTGTGTGGAATACCACTTCCCGGCTGAACCGTTGTTGCTCCTAGAAGTTTCCACTTCACAATAACAGCACTTACAGTTGACCGGGACAGCTCTAGCAGGGCAGAAATTGGATGAACTTAATTGTTGGAAAGGTGGCATTGCATTCTAGTCACTGAGCTCTTCAGTAAGATCATTCTACTGTGAATGTTTGTCTATGTAGATCGCATGGCGGTGTGCTTGACTTTATACTCCTGTCTTCAATGGGTGTGGCTGAAAGAACAACGAAATGGCACCGACAGAGAGAGCTGCCGTGCTTCTAGCTCTCAGGAAACTTTGCTGTATTTAGTTTTTTTAATTTATTATTTCTTACATTATTAGCCCAGCAGTTTTTCTGTGTTATTACATACAGCCGAGAAGAACTATTGGATATCAGAGCAGCTGTAACTCACCAGCTCTACCAGCATTACGACCAGGAACACGACTTTCCTGAATCGGATCCTTTGTTCGCACCCCCCAGGGCAAATTAACTGATTCCAGAGGCCAACCCAAAACACCGCTGGCAGAGGTACTCGGATTGGTCTTCTAGTCCGACTTAGGTGCGCACACCACCCACCGCTTCCGAGAATATTACTCGCTATTGTTCAGTCTCTGGATAATAAAGTTGACAAACTCAGGTCGATGATTTCTTTCCAGAGAGACATCAGGGATTGCAACATACTCTGTTTCACAGAATCATGGCTCTCCCGGGATATACTGTTTGAGTCAGTCCAGCCAGTTGGGTTCTCAGTTCATCGCGGAGACAGGAATAAATATCTCTCCAGGAAGAAGAAGGGCGGGTGTATGTTTCATGATTAACGACTCATGGTGTGATTGTGATAACATACAGGAACTCAAGTCCTTTTGTTCACCTGACCTAGAATACCTCAATCAAATGCCGACAGTATTATCAAACAGTAATTACCCGTGCTAAGGACTATTCTACGCTTGTCTGACCAATCGGAATCCACGCTTCAAAATTGTTTTGATCACGCGGACTGGGATATGTTCCGGGTACCCTTCAACAATAACCTTGACGAATATACTGATACGGTGACTGAGTTTATCAGGAAGTGTATAGGTGATGTTGTACCCACTGTGACTATTGAAACCTACCCTAACCAAAAGGGTTACCGGAGCGGCCCATTATCAAGGACTGTGGGCTCTCCTTCTCCGTGGCTGCCGTAAGTAAGAAGTTTAAGGGTGTTAACCCTCGAAAGGCTGCCGGCCCAGACGGCATCCCTAGCCGCATCCTCAGAGGATGCGCAGACCAGCTGGCTATTGTGTTTACGGACATATTCAATATCTGCTTTATCCCAGTCTGCTGTTCCCACATGCTTCAAGATAGCCACCATTGTTCCTGTACCCAAGAAAGCAAAGATAACTGAACTAAATGACTACCGCCCCACCCCGTAGCACTCACTTCAGTCATCATGAAGTGCTTTGAGAGGCTAGTTAAGGATCATATCACCTCTACCTTACCTGTCACCCTAGACCCACTTCAATTTCCTTACCACCCCAATAGATCCACTGACGATGCAATCACCATCGCACATCCCTATCCCATCTGGATAAGAGGAATACCTATGTAAGAATGCTGTTCATTGACTATAGCTCAGCATTCAACACCATAGTACCCTCCAAGCTCATCATTCTGCTTGAGGTCCTGGGTCTGAAGCCAGCCCTGCACAACTGGGTCCTGGAATTCCTGTCGGGCCACCCCCAGGTGGTGAAGGTAGGAAACAACACCTCCACTTCGTTGATCCTCAACACTGGGGACCCACAAGGTGGCGTGCTCAGCATTCATAGACTTGAAATCACTGGCGACTTCAATAAATTGAACACTAGTCACTTTTATAATGTTTACATATTTTGCATTACTCATCTCATATGTATATACTGTATTCTATCCTAATGTATCTTAGTCTATGCCGCTTTGACATTGCTTGTCCATATATTTATATATGCTTAATTCCATTCCTTTACGTAGATTTGTGTGTATTGGCTATATGTTGTGGAATTGTTAGATATTACTTCACTATCGCTAGAAACACAGGCATTTCGTTACACCCGCAATAACATCTGCTAAGCACTTGTATGTGACCCATAAAATTAGATTTGAAATAGCCAAATCCACTCATTTGAAAGGGTGTCCACATACACTATATATACAAAAGTATCTTGACCTGCTATAGCCTATAATTTGACCACATGAGTGCATTTGTTAAGATAACAATCCACATCAAGTAAAATTTGTTAAATTAGAGGTAAAATACTGAGATAATGGGTAATCAAATAAGAGATGGCTGATTTTGCTTTTGGATGATTTGACACATGCTGCATTTTCCAGAGAGCTCATTTTTAGAGACAGGTGGGAGTTGTTCTGCAAAGTACAGATTGGCTCATCAGATATTGTTTCCCAAAACCAATGTTATATGATTTTTGTGGGGATTTAATACCTACTTGAAAAAAGGCAAACATTTGCCATTCCGTTGCACATCCAAGTGATATCCACAACAGGTACCTTTCAAAACAGGCCCTTTTCAACGGGAGCTTGCTGATCGGCATCTCACACCCCTTGATGAGCCAATGTTTTGTATGCAATCATCAGCAAAACTAACAGTAACATACAATTTCCACACACAATCGCACAACAGTTCGAAGTCAAGAGATTTATTTGCAACGATGGGTGCCCAAATATGAACGGAGAAATAGACGCACCCACATAAAATACAGTTGAAGTCGGAAGTTTACATACACTTTAGCCAAATAAATTTCAACTCAGTTTTTCACAATTCCTGACATTTAATCCTCGTAAAAATTCCACGGCCATAGGTCAGATAGGCCTTAGGTCACCACTTTATTTTAAGAATGTGAAATGTCATAATAGTAGAGAGAGATTTATTTCAGCTTTTATTACTTTCATCACATTCCCAGTTGGTCAGAAGTTTACATACACTCAATTAGTATTTGGTAGCATTGCCTTTAAATTGTTGAACTTGGGTCAAGTGTTTCAGGTAGCCTTCCAAAAGCTTCCCACAATAAGTTGGGTGAGTTTTGGCCCATTCCTCCTGACAGAGCTGGTGTAACTGAGTCAGGTTTGTAGGTCTCCTTGCTTGAACACGCTTTTTCAGTTCTGCCCAAAAAAATTCTATAGAATGGAGGTCAGGGCTTTGAGAAGGCCACTCCAATAACTTGACTTTGTGGTCCTTAAGCCATTTTGCCACAACTTTGGAAGTTTGCTTTGGGTCATTCTCCATTTGCGACCAAGCTTTAACTTCCTGACTAATGTTGCTTCAATATATACACAGAATTATCTTTTCTCATTATGCCATCTATTTTGTAAAGTGCACCAGTCCCTCCTGCAGCAAAGCACCCCCACAAAAGCATGATGCTGCCACCCTTGTACTTCACGGTTGGGATGGTGTTCTTCGGCTTACAAGCATCCCCCTCCAAACATAACGATGATCATTACTTTCAAACAGTTCTATTTTTGTTTCATCAGACCAGAGGAAATTTCTCCAAAAAGTACGATCTTGTCCGCATGTGCAGTTGCAAACCATAGTCCGGCTTTGTTATGGCAGTTTTGGAGCAGTGGCTTCTTCCTTTCTGAGCGGCCTTTCAGGTTATGTTGATATAGGACTCGTTTTACTGTGGATATAAACTGAGCAAAAAAAGAAATGTCCTCTCACTGTCAACTGTGTTTATTTTCAGCAAACTTAACATGTGTAAATATTTGTATGAACATAATATTCAACAACTGAGACATAAACTGAACAAGTTCCACAGACATGTGACTAACAGAAATGGAATAATGTGTCCCTGAACAAAGGGGGGGGTCAAAATCAAAAGTAACAGTCAGTATCTGGTGTGGCCACCAGCTTCATTAAGTACTGCAGTCCATTCCTCCTCATGGACTGCACCAGATTTGCCAGTTCTTGCCATGAGATGTTACCCCACTCTTCCACCAAGGCACCTGCAAGTTCCCGGACATTTCCAAGCTCTCACCCTCCGATCCAACAGGTCCCAGACGTGCTCAATGGAATTGAGATGCGGGCCTTTCGTTCCAGTACTCTGCTGCCTGTGACTGGAATGAATTGCAAAAATCGCTGAAGTTGGAGACTTTTATCTCCCTCACCAACTTCAAACATCTGCTATCTGAGCAGCTAACCGATCGCTGCAGCTGTACATAGTCTTATCGGTAAATATCCCACCCAATTTTACCTACCTCATCCCCATACTGTTTATATTTATTTACTTTTCTGCTTTTTTGCACACCAATATCTCTACCTGTACATGACCATCTGATCATTTATCACTCCAGTGTTAATCTGCAAAATTGTAATTATTCGCCTACCTCCTCATGCCTTTTGCACACAATGTATATAGACTCTCTTTTTTTCTACTGTGTTATTGACTTGTTAATTGTTTACTCCATGTGTAACTCTGTGTTGTCTGTTCACACTGCTATGCTTTATCTTGGCCAGGTCGCAGTTGCAAATGAGAACTTGTTCTCAACTAGCCTACCTGGTTAAATAAAGGTGAAAAAAAAATGGAAAAAGAAAAAAAAGAAAAAAAATGGTGTGTTCCTTTTGTAACCCAGGCAGTTGTTGTTGCCATCCTGTACCTGTCCCGCAGGTGTGATGTTCAGATGTACTGATCCTGTGCAGGTGTTATTACACGTGGTCTGCCACTGCGAGAACGATCAGCTGTCCATCCTGTCTCTCTGTAGTTCTGTCTTAGGTGTCTCACAGTACGGACATTGCAATTTATTGCCCTGGCCACATCTGCAGTCCTCATGTCTCCTTGCAGCATGCCTAAAGCACGTTCACGCAGGTGAGCAGGGTCCCTGGGCATCTTTCTTTTGGTATTTTTCAGAGTCATTAGAAAGGCATCTTTAGTGTCCTAAGTTTTCATAACTGTGACCTTAATTGGCTACCGGCTGCAAGCTGTTAGTGTCTTAACGACCGTTCCACGGGTGCATGTTAATTAATTGTTTATGGTTCATTGCACAAGCATGGGAAACAGTGTTTAAACCCTTTACAATGAAGATCTGTGAAGTTATTTGTCTTTTTACGAATTATCTTTGAAAGACAGTGTCCTGAAAAAGGGACGTTTCTTTTTTTGCTGAGTTTAGATACTTTTGTACCCGTTTCCTCCAGCGTCTTCACAAGGTCCTTTGCTGTTGTTCTGGGATATATTTGCACTTTTCGCACCAAAGTACGTTCATCTCTAGGAGACAGGACGTGTCGCGTGGTCCCATGTTTATACTTGCGTACTATTGTTTGTACAAATGAACGTGGTACCTTCAGGCGTTTGGAAATTGCTCCCAAGGATTAACTAGACTTGGAGGTCCACAATTTTCTTCTGAGGTCTTGGCTGATTTATTTTGATTTCCCCATGATGTCAAGCAAAGAGGCACTGAGTTTGAAGGTAGGACTTGAAATACATCCACAGGTACACCACCTCCAATTCACTCAAATGATGTAAATTAGGCTTCTAAGAAGCTTCTAAAGCCATGCCATCATTTTCTGGAATTCTCCAAGCTGTTTAAAGGCACAGTCTACTTAGTGTATGTAAACTTGTGACCCACTGGAATTGGGATACAGTGGATTATAAATGAAATAATCTGTCTGTAAACAATTGTGGAAAAATTACTTGTGTCATGCACAAAGTAGATATCCTAACTGACATGGTTAAACTATAGTTTGTTCATTTGTGGAGTGGTTGAAAAATGAGTTTTAATGACTCCAACATAAGTGTATGTAAACATCTGACTTCAACTGTATATCCCCAAACAATTTTAACTATGTAAACAGGTTTCCATGCTTAATGTGCAAGTGATAAATTATGTTACGCGCAAAAGGACGCTGCTGAATATGGTGGCCAGGTGGAACGCACTGCTCGGTCATTCTACAGAACAGCAATGTTAGCATGTTGTTATTTTTACTGGTCATCGCCACAACTGAGCGAACCCCAAAAAACATTTTGGTTTTACTCAATCTCTGATACTAGCACCTCTATTTCTGTCTTGGAAAAGTTTTTTTTTCTTCTTCGCTTCGTTTGGTTGCGCGTTGAATTTCATGGTACGACTTTATATATTCCCCCTGGGCTTTACAAATCTCGTAAGGATTGGACCCTTTAAAAATAAATCGCCTAAAACGACATACCCAAATCTAACTGCCTGTAGCTCAGGCCCTGAAGCAAGGATATGCATATTATTGATACCATTTGAAAGTAAACACTTAAGTTTGTGGAAATGTGAAAGGAATGTAGGAGAATATAACACATTAGATCTGGTAAAAGATAATACAAAGAAAACACTTTGTTTGTACAATCATCTTTGACATGCAAGAGAAAGGCCATAATGTATTATTCCAGCCCATGTGCAATTTAGATTTTGGACACTAGATGGCAGCAGTGTCTGTACAAAGTTTCAGACTGATCCAATGAACCATTGCATTTCTGTTCAAAATTTTGCATCAAGACTGCCCAAATGTGCCTAATTTGTTTATAACTTTTCATGTTCAAAATTGTGCACTCTCCTCAAACAATAACATGGTATTATTTCACTGTAATAGCTACTGTAAATTGGACAGCGCAGTTAGATTAACAATAATGTAAGCTTTCTGCCAATATCAGTTATGTCTATGTCCTGGGAAATGTTCATGCTTCTTACAACCTCATGCTAATCACATTAGCCTAAATTAGCTCAACCGTCCTGTAAGGGAACGACCAATTCGGAAGAAGTTTTAAAAGGGGTGATTTTGACCAAATGGTTAATTTGGGGCGTTTCCGAAATGCAACTACCCAAGGTTGTGCACAACCACTGAGGCTAAGAACAATTTTTATTTATCAATGGTTCTCCCCTTCTGGTGTGCATCTGACGCTAGTAGGATTGTTTGATAAATCACAAATGTTATATGCGTATGAACTTCCGGGAGTAGTATTTTAGAATAGTTTCTACGCAACGTTACATTGATAAATGAGGCTCCAGGTTAGGCTCTCTCGATCAACACATTCTGGTAATAGAGATGACTGACTGGCCAGTCAATCATCACATTTTAATCATTGAAGATTATAGGTTTGCTTGTTCACTGAAACAATTTGAATCAAAGTGATCTGCTTCAGAGATAATAACCTACACTGTCCAACTAATTGAAAACGAGTCTATGGATAATTAATTACACCACACAATAGGAATGGCATATATCCTCCCCCCCTCCTCACACAGCTTCGTCTAGATAAATCAACAGCCGAACATGTTTTTGATAAAACACTGACGATATCCAGATCTTTCTCTTCTCCGCCACTGCCCCACCCTGTCTCTCTCCGTTCCCGCCCCCTCTCTCTGTCTTGATCCTTTCCTCCTACGGTCACCGAATAACATTCAGAAACCGACTTCCTTTTACCACGCGCAGGGGCTGTGTGACTACCGGGGGCGAGTGTCCTGCCCTGCCCACAACTCGACACACATTCAATGTCGACCGCGATGCAACGTTATAACGGATTTAAAGGATCGATCAAGATTACCTCTGGCAAAGCAAGCGGGATGAGTTTTAAATTATACTCTCGGTCGAGTAGAATCATTTGATTCTTGAGATTCTTAAATTTAGTTTAGATAACAATCACAGCCCCGCATGCCACATGGAAAGCATAAAGGAAGAAACTAGTTGAAGAGATTAGTAAAAAAAAACAACGGAGATGTATAGAAACTAAATAATTACTATCCTTCCTTTATCCCCGGCTGGGCAACTGGAAGCTTCTTCAGAAGGTAAAATGGTATGCCCTAGTTCAATCAACAAGTGATCATCTGATAACTCTCTAACCCTCTTTGATATCTCAATTTAAATGCAATTTAAAGGGCTTTATTGGCATGGAAAGCACATGTTTACATTGCCAAAGCAAGTGAAATTGACAAGAAACAAATGGGAAATAAACAATACAAAATTAACAATAAACATTACGCTCATTCATCTTTCTCTCTCTCCCCTGCAGATTGTGTATGATGGTGTTGCAGGAGGAGTGTAGTGTGTGTGAGCCAAGTCAGGGAGTAACTCCAGGCAGACAGAGGGAGAGAAGGAGGCCATCTCCCCAGGGCATGCTGCTCTCTCTAGGCCCAGTGATGATGGTAGGAGGGTGCAGATTTCTAGCTGTGTGTCTTTTTTTGTTAACAAGTATATAGATGGTGTCCTGGCTTACTGTATGTATGTATGTATGTATGTATGTATGTATGTATGTATGTATGTATGTATGTATGTATGTATGTATGTATGTATGTATGTATGTATGTATGTATGTATGCAGGTAGTAGGGGGTTTCCTGACTCTGCAAGGTCCAGCCCTCTGGCTGGGGGTGCTGATGGCTGTTACCGGAGCGACACTGACCACCGCGGGACTCTGTATTGTCATGACAACGCTACAGGTGTTGGACGTACCTGGACACTTCCTGTTACACCCCCGCACAGGAACACGCTACAGCCCACACCAGGCCCTGGCCATCCAGAGGTAAACACACACAGGGCTGTTACGGCAGTCATTAGTCATGACCACAGTAAAATTTCACGTGACCGTTGAGTCACGGTAATCTCCTCTTATGCACTCCTCGTGTTGTCTATTATTCATCTTTTTTTTCTCCCTGCATTGTTGGGAAGGGCCCCGTAAGTAAGCATTTTACTGTTAGTCTTCACCTGTTGTTTAGGAAGCATGCAAAAAAATATATTTTTTTTATTTGATTTGACACGCATTGGTAGTACCAAACACACTGACGACCATCAGGTCCTAATGGCCTGGTACTTTATTGTACCTGTAACCAGTCAGACATCAATGCATATGCAATCAAAAATCACATCAAACTCATCATCAAAACAGTATTTTTGCGTTTAAAACTCACCTCAATGTGATTGATCAATTTGAAGAAAGAAGTTCAACAACGGGTTGAAACTGAGTGGAAAACATGGTCCATGTGGGTGTGGTTTCAAAGCCTAACACAAGGAAATGGACAGCCCTTTCTAAGGTGAGGATGAATTAAAAACATACATATATTAGAGCTAATGCATACACATATGCCTATATATGAGCCCAAGCCTGAACCCCCCCCCCCCAAATTAAAATAATAATTGTGCCGTACGTTACACAATGCATAGCCTATCGCATATTACGCACAGCAGAAAAACAAAACAAAAAAACAGATTTAAGATGTCTTTGGTACATAATTGGTCTAGCCTATACTCCAAAATCAAACAAATTCTAGTAATCGCCTTTGAGTGTGGACTGTATTATTATGCATACTGGATGGTGTCACCCTGATCTGTTTCACCTGTCTTTGTGATTGTCTCCACCCCCGTCCAGGTGTTGCCCATCTTCCCAGTTATACCCTGTGTATTTATACCTGTGTTCTCTGTTTGTCTGTTGCCAGTTCGTCTTGTTTGTCAAGCCTACCAGCATTTTTTTTTGTCAGGTCCTGCTTTTCCTCAGTCTCTCTTTTCTCATCCTCCTGGTTTTTGACCCTTGCTTGTCCTGACCCTGTACCCACCCGCCTGACCTCTCTGCCTGCCCCTGAGGCTGCCGTCCTGTACCTTTGCCCCACCTCTGGATTACCAACCTCTGCTTGACCTGACCCTGCCTGCGGTCCATGGTTACTTTGACACGGTCTGCATCTGGGTCTTACCAGTGATACCTGATAGATGGACTGGTTACCTTATGCTACGCTCTAGACTATCCATGAGTTTGGGAAAGAATGTATAGGCCTAAGCGATGCGGTTGTTTCATTGATTGTGCAGGGTGGTTTACAGAGATAGCTTACAATTATAGTAAAATTGTATTGGACATTTTCCTTTCCGAGCGCACTGTCAACAGTTTAATTAAATATTTTTAGCTGTGAAAACATGTTACTATCAATGTTCCCATACAGATTTCACTTGGTTTCCAAAATGAAGCACTGGGTAGCTGCAGGAACAGGGTTTGAGAGCCCATGGCATACAGAGTTTGAGCAGAATATCCCCTGTCGAGAGGCTGTATGCGCCTCAAACAGTGGTTGATGGAAGGATTAAATTAACCAGAGTAGCTTACCCTTCCTGATTGAAAAACTAACCAGCAGGAAAGTGGCCTCCATTCACTATTCCAGTGCCTACAGAGTGAATGTATTTTTCCCTCTGCCTCTGTTCTTGCCTATTTGATAATGGGCCAATCTAAATCTAAACGAATTTGACATATTAGTGAAGACAAGATTAAATTGAAAATATGACCACTTGATGGGAGAACAGCTGTGCAGCCTGAGACAAGGAACAGAGCACAAGCTATTTTTGTGACTTTCTCAAATCATCAATAGCCTATAGGCGCATCATGCAGCCAATATAAACTCAACAAAAAATAAAATGTCCCTTTTTCAGGACCCTTTCTTTCAAAGATAATTCGTAAAAATCCAAATAACTTCACAGATCTTCATTGTAACGGGTTTAAACACTGTTTACCATGCTTGTTCAATGAACCATAAACAAGTCATGAACACACACCTGTGGAACGGTCGTTAAGACACTAACAGCTTACAGACGGTAGGCAATTCAGGTCACAGTTATGAAAACTTAGGACACTATAAAGAGGCCTTTCTACCGACTCTGAAAAACACCAAAAGAAAGATGCCCAGGGTCCCTGCTCATCTGCGCGAACATGCCTTAGGCATGAGGACTGCAGATGTGGCCACGGCAATAAATTGCAATGTCCGTACTGTGAGATGCCTAAGACAGCGCTACAGGGAGACAGGACGTACAGTTGATCGTCCTCGCAGTGGCAGACCACGTGTAACAACACCTGCACAGGATCGGTACATCTGAACATCACACCTGCGGGACAGGTACAGGATGGCAACAACAACTGCCCAGATTACACCAGGAACACGCTATCCCTCCATCAGTGCTCAGACTGTCCGCAATAGCTTGAGAGAGGTTGGACTGAGTTCTTGTAGGCCTGTGGTAAGGCAGGCCCTCACCAGACATCACCGGCAACAACGTCGACCTATGGGCACAAACCCACCGTCGCTGGACCAGACAGGACCTGCAAAAAGTGCTCTCCACTGGCGAGTCGCAGTTTTGTCTCACCAGGGGTGATGGTCGGATTCGCGTTTATCGTCGAAGGAATGAACGTTAGACCGAGGCCTCTACTCTGGAGTGGGATGGATTTGGAGGTGGAAGGTTCGTCATGGTCTGGGGCGGTGTGTCACAGCATCAACGGACTGAGCTTGTTGTCATTGCAGGCAATCTCAATGCTGTGCGTTACAGGGAAGACATCCTCCTCCCACATGTGGTACCCTTCCTATAGGTTCATCCTGACATGACCCTCCAGCATTACAATGCCACCAGCCATACTGCTCGTACTGTGCATGATTTCCTGCCATGGCCAGTTCTGCCATGGCCAGCGAAGAGCCTGGATCTCAATCCCATTGAGCACGTCTGGGACCTGTTGGATTGGAGGATGAGGGCTAGGGCCCTTCCCCCTCATCTGGGAAGTTGCAGGTGCCTTGGTGGAAGAATGGGGTAACATCTCATATTGGTACTGCAGTGCATCTCCCCCATCAGGAGGAGATGCACTGCAGTACTTAATGCAGCTGGTGGCCACACCAGATCATGACTGTTACTTTTGATTTTGCCCCCCCCCCTTTGTTCAGGGACACATTATTCTATTTCTGTTAGTCACATGTCTGTGTTGAATCTTGTTATGTTCATACAAATATTTGCACATGTTAAGTTTGCTGAAAATAAACGCAGTTGACAGTGAGAGGACGTTTCTGTTTTTGTGGGTTTGTATCATTCACAATTAAATTTGCCAAATATCTCTAAATCTAGCGTATAGGACCTGTTTCAAATGATCACTTTTACGCTCAATATAGCCACTTCATATGTGAAGTTGCTCCAGAATGGGAAAAATATCCTTTATTTTATTCAGCTATAATCAATTATATTTTTACTATAAATTGTATAATATAAAATAATGGCACGGAATTTACAAGCATATCTTACCTGCTAAATGAACAAGCCTATGGCATGGCACATGGCCTACTGTATGTTATCTGGCTAACTCATTCTGTTCTTCTGAAATACATTATATTCATATCATAATGTTTCTGTAGACCTGACAAAAATAAATAATAGATTTATTGTGATGTTGTGTATTAAATTGAGTTATTATAGTTAAAAACAAACATTTTTTTAGATGTTCCAAAGGTGGGCATCAGTGGCTTGTATGCGGCTTGTATGCGGCTTGTATGCGGCTTGTATGCGGTTTGTATGCGGTTTGTATGCGGTTTGTATGCGGCTTGTATGCGGTTTGTATGCGGCTTGTATGCGGCTTGTATGCGGCTTGTATGCGGTTTGTATGCGGTTTGTATGCGGTTTGTATGCGGCTTGTATGCGGTTTGTATGCGGCTTGTATGCGGCTTGTATGCGGTTTGTATGCGGTTTGTATGCGGCTTGTATGCGGCTTGTATGCGGCTTGTATGCGGTTTGTATGCGGCTTGTATGCGGCTTGTATGCGGCTTGTATGCGGCTTGTATAATAACACTGAGCAGGATGGACAGGAGACAAGGATTCTTGGAGACAATGAAACAATGTGATTTGAGCGACATGGGAGTTTGTCACTATATGTCTATAATCCGTCTCTCTCTCCCTAGGAGGTTGGACCGGATACATAGAGAGATGTCAGAGGACTCTGTGCGAGTGACCCCCTCTCTACACCTCCCCTTGTCCCCCACCCCTCCTCCCTGGGACCTGGAGGCACCCCCCTCCTACGACTCTGTCATGAAGAGCCGAGGTCCTTCTGACCTCTGAGGGCTAGGATGGGACCACTGTTCTTTCCCTTGCTGCCATTACACAGTGAGCTAAAAAAAGCCCCCCCGTGCTGGGAGAGTCGTTGTTTGGGAATGGAGGGGAATGCAGAGGCTGTAAGGGGTTGAACCCACCAACATTGTTTACATACTTGTTTGAAGAATGAGTGCGTTATAATGCTGCTATTAAGACTACTACAGCGTAATACACTGCACTCCTATTATGTCATTTAGAAAAAAAAACTTTACACAACCTAAAATTGTTGTTTGCTGCTGTTACTTTTTAGTATAAGACCGCCCGGCAGCCATATATTTTGACTTTGTAGTGGCATCGTGCTACACCAGGCGACAAGCCCAGCACTAAGCCTTCACTACCAGCCTCAATGGAGCCAGCCTTTAAAACCCCAATCTGACTTTCTTGCGGCATTGGACTCCATTAGCTGTGTCTGTGACTGTGGAGGGAGTTAAGTGTTAAGTGTCATTCCCGAGTGTGATTGAGAAGGTGTGTGCGTCTGTATGTATGTATGTATGTATGTATGTATGTATGTATGTGTGAGTGAGTGCGATATAGCGAGTGTGTGTGCTTCTGTGGTCTTGCACCACTGATTCAATTTTTTCCCCCTTTGGTGGGTTTACAGGTACAATATTAAAATTAATATAATTTTCACTGATTTGCTTTTTTGACAATGTAATAAAATTTGGGCAGAGATGATTTCAACCAGAAGTGCCTTGTTGTTACAGTAGTAAATGCTTGTAACAAGTTTTTTTTCTCTCTCTCTTCATTTTTAAAATGGGATGTCATGATCAACTTTAGTAAATGATTAACCAAAGATCTCTGAGTCGTTTGTGTCTCAGATGTGAGTGTTAAGGTATTGTTATAGCATGCCGTGCATTCGGAAGTATTCAGACCCCTTGACCTTTTCTACATTTTGGTACGTTACCGCCTTATTCTAAAATGTATTAAATAGTTTTTCCCCCTCATCAATCTACACACAATACCCCATAATGGCAAACAGGTTTTTAAACATTTTGACCAAATGTTTATAAAAAAAAACCTGAACTAACACATTTACATAAGTATTCAGACCCTTTACTCAGTACTTTGTTGAAGCACCTTTGGCATTGATTACAGCCTTGAGTCTTCTTGGGTATGACACTACAAGCTTGGCACAACTGTATTTGGGGAGTTTCTCCCATTCTTCTCTGCAGATCCTTTCAGGCTCTAAGGTTGGATGGGGAGCGTCGTTGCACAGCTATTTGCAGGTGGGTTCAAGTCCGGGCTCTGGCTGGGCCACTCAAGGACATTTAGATACTTGTCCCAAAGCCATTCCTGCGTTGTCTTGGCTGTGTGCTTAGGGTCGTTGTCCGGTTGGAAGGTGAACCTTCGTCCCCCCAGTCGGAGGTCCTGAGCGTCTGGTGCAGGTTTTCCTCAAGGATCTCTCTGTACGCTCTGTGCTCCGTTCATCTTTCCCTCGATCCTGACTAGTCTCCCAGTCCCCTGAAAAACATCCCCACAGTATGAGGCCACCATTCTTCACCGTAGGGCTGGTGCCAGGTCTCCTCCAGAGGTGATGCTTGGTATTCAGGCCAAAGAGTTTAAGCTTGGTTTCACCAGACCAAATAATCTTATTTCTCATGGTCTGATAGTCCTTTAGGTGCCTTTTGGCAAATTCCAAGCGGGCTGTCATGTGCCTTTTACTGAGGAGTGGCTTCTGTCTGACCACTCCACCATAAAACCCTGATTGGTTGAGGGCTGCAGAGATGGTTGTCCTTCTGGAAGGTTCTCCCATCTCCACAGAGGAACTCTGGAGTTCTGTCAGAGTGACCATCGGTTTCTTGGTCACCTCCTTGACTAAGGCCCTTCTCCCCCGATGGCTCAGTTTGGCCAGGCAGCCAGCTGTTGGAAGAGTCTTTGTCGTTCCAAACTTCTTAAATTTAAGAATGATGGAGGCCACTGTGTTTACATTTACATTTAAGTCATTTAGCAGACGCTCTTATCCAGAGCGACTTACAAATTGGTGCATTCACCTTATGACATCCAATGGAACGGAACAGTCACTTTACAATAGTGCATCTAAATCTTAAAAGGGGGGGGGGGTGGGAAGGATTACTTATCCTATCCTAGGTATTCCTTAAAGAGGTGGGGTTTCAGGTGTCTCCGGAAGGTGATTGACATCCCTAGATATAGAATTTCATCTGGAGGGAGAGGAGAGAAAGAGTTAAAGGATGAGGAGAGAGGAAAGAGGCAGAATAATAATAATAATAATAATAATATATGCCATTTAGCAGACGCTTTTCAAGAGATGTTCGATCAGGTGCTGTGGCTAGTTCTTCCAGTCACTTGTTCCCAACAGGCAGCCAGTCTCAGTCAGGGGTTCAATAACATGGGCCTGGTTTAGTTGGAAGCCCTCTCACCACATCAAGGTACAGGCCAAGAGAAGGATTTTGTTTTTGATTAAGGCCTTTAACCCCCTACTCTATCTTTGTAGTATTTGACCTGATGGGGCTTGGATAGGTATAGTAATATGGTGATGACTCAACCCTGCTGTGTAATGGACTCCGGGAGACTTCTGCCAGATTACATACACAAATCTAGAGCCTCCGGATATGCAAACACTAACTAGAAACCCATGTACAATTCCATGCCAACCCTGGCCTAAAACTTGATTTGGAATTGGACACAAAAGATTAATAGTTAGGGAGAAGAGGTTAAGGACCAGTAAGGAACTCGGCAACTGAACTGTCAATTGTGAGAGAAACTCTGGGACGGTGTTATGACCACTGGAGTCATACACCTTAACAGCACCTACCTCTCAGCGAAGGTTACTTACCGTGACCCAGTAGTTAGCCTTGAGATTGACTATCTGGACAAACCCCTGGGCCAGTGTTGGTACTGCTGACATCATGGCGATGCCGCTCACCGCGAGGAGGCCTCCCACTTCTGAATGCTGCACCTGCAGAAGAGCTTGATCAATTGTAAAATTGTCTAACTAGGAGTGTGACGGAATAGTTGGAAGTGTCCAACTGCTCCAACTGGAGAAGATTGTTGGCTTCTACCGAGGTAACCATTATGAAGACATAAAGAGAAAAAATGTCAGTTTTAGGAAAACTAAAACTAGCTTCAGGTTATTTTGTGTGCAAATAGTTATCTGATATTCTGTTATATTTACATAACCCTAACGGATGATGACCCCAGCTAGGAGCGAAAGAGGAGCGAGGTTTCGTAGGTCTCGCCTTCATCCTCCTTCCAAATCAAGTAATTTGCCCGGATGTCGAAGCACTTGGTCCCCTTCTTGATTTTCCTCTGGTAGCTCTCCTTCTGCTTATCCTGCACCTTGTTGATCTTCAGTCTCACCTTGATTGATAACAGAAATAAATGCAAATATATTTCATATTAAATGTCCAACATGCATCTCTGTCAGCACGTCCTCCTTCTCCTCCTTAGTGAAAATCACCCTCCTGTGTTGCTGGCCATCCTTCCCCAGTAGGTGCACGTGCTTGCCTAACAAGTTGGAAGACAAGAGTTGTTGTAATACTAAAATCAAAGTAAAATTGTACTGCTCGTTTTATCTTTCTGTTTCTCTCACTCTCCATCTCTCCGTCTTTCACTCTCTTCCCACCACTTTCTCTCTCTTTCTTTCTCACTTTCTTCCTCCCTCTCTTTCTGTATGGGTCTCTCTCTGTCATCTAGTGACACCTTGTTAAGTAAGGGCAGTTGGAGTTACCATAATTGTTAAGACCTATCCATTTGATTGATCAGGGTTAACTTATAGCTAGATACCTCAATGTGACAGACATACAGTATAACTAAATGTATGGCTAGCGACATGTAGATGACCAACTAACATTAGCTAGATGAAAAATGGTTGTTAACTGGAAGGATTTATGTACAACCATTTATCTAACAGTAACAGTAATATAAATTAACAGCTTAACGTTAACGTTACCCTGAATTGTGAATTTCTCTGCCCCCCTATGAATGTTGCACCTCTAGTCGAGATCAGTGCTGCCTTCATAGTATTTTGCCTGGTTGGAAAGATAAAAGAAAATCTCCTCGAGAGATGCCATTAAAGTGCAAACTACATACAAACAGAAAGCAGCTACAAGAAGTTAGCTAGCTAGATAAACAGAAAGCAGCAATAACAGTTAGCTAGCTAACTTAGATAACGTTAGCTAAATAAAACTGTGTCGCTGAGGTAAATAAGTACTTAGCAATGTCAATATAAAATCAATCTAAAAACAGCTTAAATAATTTATTCCTATTTAACAATATTTTCTTATATAAAGACATATATGGGAAAGAAATAGTGTTTTCCTTCCAGTCTTTTGGGCCTCTGAAGCAGCAGGTAGTCAGAAGGTTGTCAGTGTCAAAAACACAGTCTTTGGAGAGCAATTCTGAGGTAATAATTTTACACGGATTGAGGGAGCACTTCTTGAGTGTTCTTGGGGACCTTCAATGCTTAAGAAATGTTTTGGTACCTGGACAATTCCTTTGACCCAATGGCTTGGTTTTTGCTCTGACATGCACTGTCAACTGTGGGACCTTATATAGACAGGTGTGTGCCTTTCCAAATCATGTAAATTAATTGAATTTACCACAGGTGGACTCCAATCAAGTTGTAGAAACAGCTCAAGGATGGTCAATGAAAACAGGACGCACCTGAGCTCAATGTCGAGTTTCATACCAAAGGGTCTGAATACCTATGTAAGTAAGGTATTTCAGTTTTTTTTTTATAAATGTGCAAAAAATTCTAAAACCTGTTTTTTCACTTATGGTGTATTGTGTCTAGATTGATGAGGAAAACAATATTTAATCCATTTCAGAACAAGGCTGTAAACGTAACAAAAAGTGAAGGGGTCTGAATACTTTCCGAATGCACTGTATGTTTCCTCGGTTTCTTTGTTCTGTTCTAACCTCAGTTACGCTTGAAGTAAATGCTTTCAAGGAGAGAGAGAGAGAGAGAGAGAGAGAGAGAGAGAGAGAGGAAAATAGGACGGTGGAGAAGGAGTTGTGGGCCTCCTAGCAGAGTGACAGCCTTCTCCCCTTCATCTCTCCTTGAGAAAGCATTTACTTCAAGTAGAACTGGAGGTAGGACAAGGTGACCCACCTCTGGCCACCACACAAACATTGTATTATTCTTGTGGGGACCAAACAATTGATTCCCATTCAAAATCATAGTTTCCCTAACCTAACCCTAAGCCTTAAATAACATTTTTCCCTGTGAGAACTGGCAAAATATCCCCACTTGTCAGAACTGTACTTGTTTTACTATCCTTGAGGATTTCTGATCCCCACAAGGATAGTAAAACCACACACACACACAGTCTTGTATAACTGACCTTCTTGGGACAAACAATTCAGTCCCATTCAAAATTCTATTTTCCCTAACCCAAAAACCTAACCCTAGAAATAGCATTTGACCTTGTGGGGACTAACAAAATGTCCCCAGTTGGTCAGATGAGTGTTCCTTTACTATTCTTATGGGGACTTCTGGTCCCCACAAGTATACATAAAAACGTCCACATGCACACACCTTAGTCTGTCTGCAGGCTGTAATAACCAACAGAGTGGAACTCTGTTGCTGAATTACAAATCTTGAACCTCCTTCTCTCCCTCACCTTCAGTAGTATCTGACCCAGAGCATTACATAGCCTTAGCTAGGCTCCATACCAAGGTGGGTTTGGTTCAGACTTCATTGGTCAGGGTAGCAGCATGGTGGAGGGTAAGCCGTATCGGTATGGTCTGATCGCGGCGGGGATGTGTGTGTTGTTAGTCGGTCTGTTCGTTATGACTCAGGAGCGACCTCACATCTACGCAACACTCTGCTCTCTGGGGATCACCATGATCACCCTTGGCACCGCGTGGAGCCTCTGCCAGTGCTACCCTAAGGTAAGAACAGGTGTGTGTGTGTGTGTTCAAGTTTAAACTTACCTCAGGGAGCCAGCCAACGCAAGTCTTCAGGTCCCAGGTAAGGTTATCAATCAAGAAATCACGAACCACCTTACATATGTGTATGAAAGAGATGTTTTAGTGTGTGTGTTGAACAGGATGGTGGTTTGGACAACTGATTTATACTGAACAAAACTATGAACGTAACATGTAAAGTGTTGGTCCCATGTTCATGAGCTGAAAGAAAAGACCCCAGAAATGTCCCATATGCATGTTTACATCCCTGTTAGTGATTATTTCTCCTTTCCTAGATAATCCATCCCCCTAACAGGTGTGGCAAATCAAGAAGCTGATTAAACAGTATGATCAAAGGGACAATAAAAGGACACTCTAAAATGTGCAGTTTTGTCACACAACACAATGCCACAGACGTCTCAAGTTGAGGGAGTGTGCAATTGGCATGCTGACTGCAGAACTGTTCAATAGAGATGTTGCCAGAGAGGATTCTACCATCAGCCGCGTCATTTTAGAGAATTTGGCAGTACATCCAACTTGGCCGTCCAACCGCAGACCACGTGTAACCACGCCAGCCCAGGACCTCCACATCCAGCTTCTTCACCTGCAGGATCATCTGAGGGGGAGGGGGGTGCTAAGGAGTATTTCTGTCTTTAATAAAGCCCTTTTGTGGGGGGATCATTCTGATTGGCTGGGCCTGGATCCCCAGTGGGTTGGCCTGCTGCGCCCCTGCCAATCATGGGAAATCCATATACTAGGGCCTAAATCATTTATTTCAATTGACTGATTTACTTCTCTAAACTAACTCAGTAAAATCTTTGAAATTGTAGCATGTTACATTTATATTTTTGTTCAGTATAGTAGCAGGACGTGCGGTCTGTCTCCACTCGGTCTCTCCCAGAGCCATACTAAACACAGAATGAGTGTGCATGGAATAAACAAACAGGGTCATGAAATCTGTGTTTCTGTTTGTCAGGTGGTGTTGATCTCTCAGAGCCTGGAGGAGAGGGGAGCCAGGGACAGCATGGATGCTGCTGCAGGGGAGAAAAACATCAGGTACTGTATACACACACACACATATACACTCCAGTAATATACTAATATGTAGTATTACTAGGAAGTAATGTGATTATGAATGTATGTTTATGTGATGGAGCATTGATACAAGACTGACGTATCTCCCACTTCTCTCTCTCAGTGTTACACTGGCTGGTTTCCATGATAACAAGGTCAGCCCTGCCCTGTCTGTCCCTCTGGTCCTCCAGCTCCACTCTTCCCACAGCTGTCCTGTACTACACCTGGCTTGACCTGAAATAAACATCTTTTATGGATTTGATATTTTACTGTGATCGCTCCTGTTTCACAGACACACCAAAGAACAAGACAAAGTTTACAAAAAGGTTGGGCATTCCAGTTTATTTTATATCAAATTTCCCCATAATCAAACTGATGTACAAATGAAAACTGGGTTTCAACATGAATGGTCCTGCCTCGGACTGGCCTTCAGCAGGAGTGATGCTCAAAGCAGAATGAGACAGAATAAAAATCTGGATCCATATCATTCCGTAATTCCATCCCTCCCTCCCCCCCTTACTACACACCACAGATGGTACTGTTCTGAGAAGTACTACAGGTGCTGTGGAGGGTCAAACTGAGCAGTAGGCTCTGAGTGAGGAGTGCTGTGTCACTGGCACACCAGACCTAGAACACACCTGAAAGCTCTGACACAGCCCTCTAAGACCAGGATGAGGGCCCAGTCAGTCTGCTGGTCAATACACAGCATGGTAACATACACACAGTTCATTATAGCAAGTCATCTGTTGCCAGGTAGGGGATTGGTGTGAGAGGGACAAGGGACGCTTAAAAATGGCACTGACAGAGGGCTGCCTCGCTTCGAGCTCTTAAGAAACTTTGCATTTCACTACACCCACAAACATCTGCTAAACACGTGTATGTGACCAATAAAATTTGATTTCAGAGAGGTGAGGGGAGTTGGGAGATGAAGGCACTAGAATTCTCCCAGGAGTTGGGTTAGCTCAAGAGGTTAGCGGTCAGAGGTCCAGGTGGGGTGGGGTTTGGTATCAGAGCTTAGGGGTCAGAGGTTATGCCCCTCTGTGTCAAAAGGCAAACCTGAACTGACAAAGATAAAAAGGCAAAACAAGAAAAACCCAGCGCCAAATAATTATGATAAAGCAGAGTATGGTGTGTATATATATATAAATAAATAAAAGAGGGGAAGACAGTGTGTGTATTTCATTGGCACCCAAAGTAAAACTTGCTCCTGATCTCTCCTCTGGTTGGCACGATGACCTTATCTCTGGTGTGTGTGTCACAGGGCAGTGGTGGTGGCATAAGTACAGCGACGTCAGGAGAAACCAAAAACAAAGAAATTAAAATACCTAAAATCCAGCGCTGTGATTCGCTGTAGGGGAGGGGAGGAGAGAGCGCTGAATTATTGGTTGGTTTGGTTCCGTTCGTGTTCTAGAACCCTCCGTAGACTGCGCCATTCCTAGATACCATTGTGGTTACCGGAGCAACAGACATAGCCATAGGAGCGCGTGTTCTCTACGGTGGCATTGGCTGTGTGTACTGTGTGTGTGTGTAACAAGCTGAAAACTAAGTTTGGTGTGATAAGAAGTGCTAACACCAAAAGAAAGACAGGTGCGTGTGATGGTGTGTGTGTTGAGGATGGTTAAGCTGATCTAGCGAACCTGATCACTATTGCTCTACTCCACTAGACTGGGGTGGACTATAAAGTGCATACTTAAAAACCCTGCTTAAACGTGTGTGTGTGTGTGTGTGTGTGTGTGTGTGTGTGTGTGTGTGTGTGTGTGTGTGTGTTCTTCCAGAGCAGGTCATACCGCGGGCTCACACATACACACATCTACAGAGTGGAGCACAGGAGACTTTAAAATATTATCTTACATTTCAAATTACAGCTATCGAACAGATCTTTACAATAATGAATATGGTCTGTTTAGTTACATTGCCAAATATGAGCAACAACTTACAAAACAAACCCATCCCATCCTTGTGAGACAATAGTGGCTCCATCTGAAATGACACCCTTTTGCCGATACAGTCTAGTACCACTAGCCGTCACTGAACCTTTAGCCCAAAGTAGTGAACTACAAAGGCAAAGGGGTGAACTTTCTGACTCAGCCAGAAAGAGAAGAATAAACTGCACTGTAACCCATTAGTCTGGTCTCAACTCTCCTCCAGCTCTGATTCCATTAGTCTGGTCTCTAAACTCTCCTCCAGCTCTGATTACATTAGTCTGGTCTCTCAACTCTCCTCCAGCTCTGATTACATTAGTCTGGTCTCAACTCTCCTCCAGCTCTGATTCCATTAGTCTGGTCTCTAAACTCTCCTCCAGCTCTGATTACATTAGTCTGGTCTCTCAACTCTCCTCCAGCTCTGATTCCATTAGTCTGGTCTCTAAACTCTCCTCCAGCTCTGATTACATTAGTCTGGTCTCTCAACTCTCCTCCAGCTCTGATTCCATTAGTCTGGTCTCTAAACTCTCCTCCAGCTCTGATTACATTAGTCTGGTCTCTCAACTCTCCTCCAGCTCTGATTACATTAGTCTGGTCTCAACTCTCCTCCAGCTCTGATTCCATTAGTCTGGTCTCTAAACTCTCCTCCAGCTCTGATTACATTAGTCTGGTCTCTCAACTCTCCTCCAGCTCTGATTACATTAGTCTGGTCTCAACTCTCCTCCAGCTCTGATTCCATTAGTCTGGTCTCTAAACTCTCCTCCAGCTCTGATTCCATTAGTCTGGTCTCTCAACTCTCCTCCAGCTCTGATTCCATTAGTCTGGTCTCTCAACTCTCCTCCAGCTCTGATTCCATTAGTCTGGTCTCTCAACTCTCCTCCAGCTCTGATTACATTAGTCTGGTCTCTCAACTCTCCTCCAGCTCTGATTACATTAGTCTGGTCTCTCAACTCTCCTCCAGCTCTGATTACATTAGTCTGGTCTCTCAACTCTCCTCCAGCTCTGATTCCATTAGTCTGGTCTCTAAACTCTCCTCCAGCTCTGATTCCATTAGTCTGGTCTCTCAACTCTCCTCCAGCTCTGATTACATTAGTCTGGTCTCAACTCTCCTACAGCTCTGATTACATTAGTCTGGTCTCAACTCTCCTCCAGCTCTGATTACATTAGTCTGGTCTCAAACTCTCCTCCAGCTCTGATTCCATTAGTCTGGTCTCTAAACTCTCCTCCAGCTCTGATTACATTAGTCTGGTCTCTCAACTCTCCTCCAGCTCTGATTACATTAGTCTGGTCTCAACTCTCCTCCAGCTCTGATTCCATTAGTCTGGTCTCTCAACTCTCCTCCAGCTCTGATTACATTAGTCTGGTCTCTCAACTCTCCTCCAGCTCTGATTACATTAGTCTGGTCTCTCAACTCTCCTCCAGCTCTGATTACATTAGTCTGGTCTCTCAACTCTCCTCCAGCTCTGATTACATTAGTCTGGTCTCTCAACTCTCCTCCAGCTCTGATTACATTAGTCTGGTCTCTCAACTCTCCTCCAGCTCTGATTCCATTAGTCTGGTCTCTAAACTCTCCTCCAGCTCTGATTCCATTAGTCTGGTCTCTCAACTCTCCTCCAGCTCTGATTACATTAGTCTGGTCTCTCAACTCTCCTCCAGCTCTGATTACATTAGTCTGGTCTCAACTCTCCTCCAGCTCTGATTACATTAGTCTGGTCTCTCAACTCTCCTCCAGCTCTGATTACATTAGTCTGGTCTCTCAACTCTCCTCCAGCTCTGATTACATTAGTCTGGTCTCTCAACTCTCCTCCAGCTCTGATTACATTAGTCTGGTCTCTCAACTCTCCTCCAGCTCTGATTACATTAGTCTGGTCTCTCAACTCTCCTCCAGCTCTGATTACATTAGTCTGGTCTCTCAACTCTCCTCCAGCTCTGATTACATTAGTCTGGTCTCTCAACTCTCCTCCAGCTCTGATTACATTAGTCTGGTCTCTCAACTCTCCTCCAGCTCTGATTACATTAGTCTGGTCTCTCAACTCTCCTCCAGCTCTGATTACATTAGTCTGGTCTCTCAACTCTCCTCCAGCTCTGATTACATTAGTCTGGTCTCTCAACTCTCCTCCAGCTCTGATTACATTAGTCTGGTCTCTAAACTCTCCTCCAGCTCTGATTACATTAGTCTGGCCGGAAGTCACTCAAGATATTTCACGCATCCTTTGTTGCTCCGCCAACCAGGCTGTAGCGGGCCTCTCCCTCAAAACTCTGGCCAATCAGAGGTGAAAAGCAGTCTTTTGATTGGCTGTCTGGAGCCTTCTCTCCATTGGAGGGATTGTGTCTGGTAGCTTCTCCTAAGGGTCGACATCCTCCAAATCACTCTTTGAATCACCGAGCATCATGGGAGACTCGGAACCCTGAGATAAAGAGAGAGGGGAGAGAGAGAGAGATTACAGGAGACGTGACATCTCAGAGTAAGAGATCTTTATGAAACCGAGTCATACAAAACTCTTCAGCCAAGATTTTGAGCTCAGCCCAGTCCTGAGAAGTGACAATACCCTGACAAGGCTCTATTCTAGGACCGCTACTGAGCTCTTCATACTTGCTACCTCTCTGTCAAGCTGTACCTGTCGGAGGCTGCGGTCTGCGTTCTCGTTGGCTGGGCTGCCGTCAGAGCCGTTGCTGCTGCCAGATGGCTCCTTCTCGTTGAGCAGCGCTGTGGCGTAGGCCAGCGTGTCCTGGGCTGAGATGGTGCGCTGGAACGTTTTGGCTGTGGACGTCTCATTGGACACGTTGCTCTGAGGAGTCCAGTAGTGTTCTGACATCTGACAGAGAAACACACACTGTAACACGAACCCATACTCTACACACACACACACACACACATCTGAAATTGTGTGTGCGTTGTGTGCTTGATGCTTGCCTTTTTCTGCAGCCACTGCACTGCCCAGCTCCAGTGACCAGACAGATCTTTAAAATAGTCCTTAGCAGGAGCACACCTGGAGAAAGAGACAGACAAACACTAGATGTGAAATCAGGAAGTATGAAATGAGAGGTTTTAACTGAAACAAATTCTCTTTGTTACTTTCATGTACTTGCTGCAACGGTCAAATCTACTTCCATTCAATATTTTCAGCCTGAGACAAAAGGGTGGCGACAGGAACATATTTCCTGGTCTCTGGAGGAACTCACTTCTGTGCCAGGGTAACCAGGAACTTGACACACTGGTAGCAGCGGCTGCTGTCCACGTTGTTACTCTGGTGCATCAATGCTGCAAACAAGAGAGGAGTGTCACACACACACACACACACACACACACACACACACACACGCACACTTACACACGCTCTCCACACACCTTACAAATACACACGCTCTGCACACGCCTTACACAAACTCTCCACACACCTTACAAATACACACGCTCTGCATACGCCTTACACACACTCTCCACACACCTTACAAATACACACGCTCTCCACACACCTTGCACACGCCTTACACACACTCTCCACACGCCTTACAAATACACAAGCTCTGCACACGCCTTACACACACTCTGCACACGCCTTACAAATACACACGCTCTCCACACGCCTTACAAATACACACACTTCCAGTGGAAGGTAGCCTACCTAGCAGGCCTTTCTCTGACTCAAAGGCGTACTTCAGTCTCTGTGTCTGGAGAGGGTCCTCTACCACCTGAGAACACACGTTACACCGCGTGTATTACACTGCCTCGTCGGGGCATGGATTCCCCATCCCAAACTAATTCTTGTCTGTAAATCGCTCAACTCTAATGCACAGACAGGTTTGATTGACAGCGGTCACTCACCAGCAGCTCTTGCAGCAGCTGGAACACGTTCTTCAACTCATGGGGTGGAGCGGTCTCCAACTGAGTCTATATACATAAACGTACACACACAGATCAGAAGAGTAATGATGTGGTTTGTGCTGGGATTTGGAGTCCTCTGTGGAAATGGATTTGTTCACAACTGGCAGTTGTAGTTCTTACCTTGAGCAGCTGTAGTACTCCGAGGGAGAAGGGTTCGTTACAGAAGGAGCAGTACGTCACCATCTCTATCAGCACAGTCAGAGGGCCTGACAACTCCCGCACCGCAAACATCACCTACAGACAAACAAAAAAAAAACGTTTAAAAAAAAAAAGAATAACTGCCTCTTCCATATACACCGAACAAAAATATTACAATTGCAACGATTTTACAGAGTTACTGTTCAAAAAATATTACAATTTCAACAATTTTACTGAGTTACAGTTCATATAAAGGAAATAAGTCAATTGAAATAAAATCATTAGACCTTAATCTATGGATTTCACATGACTGGGCAGAGGCGCAGCCATTGGTGGGCCTGGGAGGACACCCACTGGGGAGCCGGTCCAAGCCAATCAGAATGAGTTTTCCCCCACAATAGGGCTTTATTACAGCCAGAAATACTCCTCAGTGTGTGTGTGTGTGTGTGTGAGACTGTGTGTATGTTACCTCTAGCAGGTAAGGCTGTCCCTCTGGGCTGAAGAGCGAGGCCATGATGTCAGCGTTGAGGGGGAGGAGGCGGGAGGAGGCAGGGATACTGCTCACAATCAGCTTACACACACCTTGATCTGAGAAACACACACACACACACACACACACACACACACACACACACTCACATCAGCTAACACACACCGTGATCTGAGAAACACACACATCAGCGTATTATGGAACCATCCTAACTGCGGTAAGGCGTGTGCGTTTGTGTTACCATGTGTGTGCTGTGTGTTGAGGTCTGAGTGGAGAGTCATCAGGGCCAGAGTGGAGTGGAGGTGCAGGAACTCTCTGGCCTGGGCTGGACTCCACCTCCGATTCTAGAGTGGGAGAAGGAATCACAGGAACAGGGAGCGAGAGTGAGAAAAAAGTTAATTAACTTCCAGAACCATCAACAATAACATTCTGTCATATGCATTTCACTGCAGCGGAGTAGGAATTGAGTGTGTGCTGCGAGTACCTGGTTGTTCTGTCTGTTGGGTCCGAGGAGAAAGATGAGCATCCTACGATACGCTGAGTGTTTCAACAACAAATGGCACGGACCAGAGCCTCTCTGAGCAAAGTTGCTGAAGAGGCTGAAGTATTGGTTGCAGTTTTTGACATTCTCAGGAACGTCTTTGTCCAATAGGGAGAGGAGCGCGTCGGTCAGGCTGTCCAATCCAGAGTCAGCGAAGTGGAGCGCACTCTCTAAGGTCTTCTCCAAGATGGCTGCCACTACGACCCTCACCTCCCTTACCCCACACTCCAACAGACACACTCTGGAAGGAGAGAGGAGAGAAAGAGAAGATCAGTTAGATTGATGAGTAGAAATGTAAGATATAAATAGTAGTACTACAGTGGTTCTGTGTAGAGTGGTAGTATTATAGTATAAAAAATAATAATAAATGATTTCACCTTTATTTAACCAGGTAGGCTTGTTGAGAACAAGTTCTCATTTACAACTGCGACCTGGCCAAGATAAAGCAAAGCAGTGTGACAGAAAGAACAACAGAGATATGTAGCGAGGGCCAGCCGACGAGAGCATACAGGTTGCAGTGGTGGGTGGAATAAGGGGCTTTGGTAACAAAACGGATGGCACTGATAGCAAACTGGATGCAGACTGAGTAGAGTATTGGAAGCTATTTTGTCGATGACATCACCGAAGTCAAGGACCGGTAGGATAGTCAGTTTTACTAGGGTAAGTTTGGCGGCGTGAGTGAAGGTGGCTTTGTTGCGAAATAGAAAGCCGATTTCAGATTTGATTTTGGATTGGAGATGTTTAATATGAGTCTGGAAGGAGAGTTTACAGTCTAGCCAGACACCTAGCTATTTGCAGTTGTCAACATATTCTAGGTCAGAACCGTCCAGGGTAGTGATGCTTGTCGGGCGGGCGGGTAGCGAATGGTTGAAAAGCATGCATTTGGTTGTACTAGCATTAAAGAGCAGTTGGAGGCCACGGAAGGAGTGTTGTATGGCATTGAAGCTTGTTTGGAGGTTAGTTAACAGTGTCCAAAGAAGGGCCAGACGTATACAGAATGGTGTCGTCTGCGTAGAAGTGGATCAGGGAATCACCCGCAGCAAGAGCGACATCATTGATATATACAGAGAAAAGAGTCGGCCTGAGAATTGAACCCTGTGGAACCCCCATAGAGACTGCCAGAGGTCCGGACAACAGGCCCTCCGATTTGACACACTGAACTCTGAGAAGTAGTTGGTGAACCAGGCGAGGCAGACATTTGAGAAACAAAGGCTGTTGAGTCTGCCGATAAGAATACGGTGATTGACAAAGTCGAAAGCCTTGGCCAGGTCGATGTAGACGGCTGTACAGTACTGTCTGTTATCGACGGCGGTTATAATATAGTTTAGTACCTTGAGCATGGTACCGGATTACACAGCGGAGAAGGTACGGTGGGATTCAGAATGGAATGGTCAGTGATCTGTTTATTAACTTGGCTTTTGAAGACTTTAGAAAGGCAGGGCAGGATGGATATAGGTCTATAACAGTTTGGGTCTAGAGTGTCACCCCCTTTGAAGAGGGGGATGACCGCGGCAGCTTTCCAATCTTTAGCGATCTCGGACAATACGAAAGAGAGGTTGAACAGACTAGTAATAGGGGTTGCAACAATGGCGGTGGATAGTTTTAGAAAGAGAGGGTCTAGATTGTCTAGCCCAGCTGATTTGTACGGGTTCAGGTTTTGCAGCTCTTTCAGAACATCTGCTATCTGGATTTGGGTGAAAGAAGCTGGGGAGGCTTGGGCAAGTAGCTGCGGGTAGGCGGAGCTATTGGTCAGGGTAGCCAGGAGGAAAGCATGGCCAGCCGAAGAGAAATGCTTATTGAAATGTTTGATTATCATGGATTTATCGGTGGTGACCGTGTTACCTAGCCTCAGTGCAGTAGGCAGCTGGGAGGAGTAGTTAGTCGTTAGTATTAAGGCTGTGGCGGTCTTAAATTTGTCAACTGGCAATTTGCCATTAATTAACAAATATTTGTTTGGCAACTTCAGGTTTCTACACATACAAATTCAATCATTTTATTTGTCACATGCACCAAATACAAATGGTGTGGGGGACCAAAAATAATTAAATAAATAATTAAAGAGCAACAATAGAATAACAGTAGCGAGGCTATATACACCGGTACAGAGTCAATGTGCGGGGGCACAGGTTAGTCAAAGAAATTGAGGTAATATGTAGGTAGAGGTAAAGTGACTATGTATAGTTAATAAACAGAGTAGCAGCAGCGTAAAAATGGGGAGGGGATCAATGCTAATAGTCCGGGTAGCAATTTGATTAGTTGTTCAGGAGTCTTATAGCGTCCAGGTAGAAACTGTTAAGAAGCCGTTTGGACCTAATCTTGGCCCCCCTGTACCGCTTGCCGTGCGGTAGCAGAGAAAACAGTCTATGACTAGGATGGCTGGATTCTTTGACCATTTTTAGGGCCTTCCTCTGACACCGCCTGGTATAGAGGTCCTGGATGGCAGGAAGCTTGGCCCCAGTGATATACTGGGCCGTATGCACTACCCTCTGTAGTACCTTGCGGTCGGAGGCCGAGTAGTTGCCATACCAGGTGGTGATGCAACCAGTCAGGATGCTCTCGATGGTTCAGCTGTAGAACTTTTGAGGATCTGAGGACCCATGCTGAATCTTTTCAATATCCTGAGGTGCCATAAGCATTGTCATGCACTCTTCACAACTGTCTTGTGTTTGGACCATGATAGTTCGTTGGTGATGTGGACACCAAGGAACTTGGAAGCTCTCAACCTGCTCCACTACAGCCCCGTCGATGAGAATGGGGGCGTGCTCTGCCCTTATTTTCCTGTAGTCCACGATGATCTCCTTTGTCTTGATCACTTTGAGGGAGATGTTATCCTGGCATCTCGGACCACCTCCCTATAGGCTTTCTCATCTTTGTCGGTGATCTATAGGCTTTCTCATCGTTGTCTGTGATCAAGCCTACCACTGTTGTGTCGTCGGAAAACTTGGTGTTGGGAGTTGTGCTTGGCCATGCAGTCATGGGTGAACAGGGAGAACAGGAAGGGACTGAACACACACCCGAGAGGCCTCCATGTTGAGGATCAGCGTGGCAGATGTGTTGTTACCTTCCCTTACCACCTGGCGATGTGCGCCTTTGGAACATCTACATTAAAAAAGTTGAATAAACCTATTTAATACACACCATCACAATATTCATTTTAGTCTGGCCTAAAATAAACATTATGATATGAAGAAAATATATTTCAGAAGAACAGAATAGGAATCGGCCTAATGTATGCCATCTGGCTATGCGCCATGCCAAAGGCTGTAGGCTAGTTCATTTAGCAGAAAAGATATACCTGTCAGTCCTATTATTTTATAATCAGATTTTTTTTGTTAGAAAAATATAATTGAAAAAAATATATCCGGAGCAAGTGGTTTCGTTGAGCATGAAAGTGATCATTTGAAACAGGTCTTATACTCTAGATGTCGGTTTTGGCAATTTTAGTTGTGAATTATACAAACCTGTCTGTCTTCAGAATCAAAACATTCAATGGATTTCATGATGCGACTATAGGCTATTGACTATTTGAAAGAGTTTGCGCAAGCTCTAATATGCAAATTAAGGTTCTATATGCAACGTCTTAAACACTTTGACTGAATCATCACCTTAGAAACGGCTGTCCATTTCACTGCGTTTGGCTTTGAAATGACCACGTTTTCCACTCAGTTTCAACCAGTTGTTGAACTTCTTTCTTCAAATTGCCATCACAGTGAGGTAAATATTTTTTGCCTAATGGTGGGTTTTAATAGCATGACACTGTTTTGGTAAGTGTTTGATGTGATTTCTGATTTCATGTGCATTGATGTCAGAGTGGTTAGAGGGACAATAGAACCCCGAGTACCAGGCCATTATGACCTGATGGTCGTTAGGGAGCTGAGTACTACCAACATGTCCAGAGTGCATAAGAGGAGATTACCGTGACTCAATGGTCACATGGAATTTGACTGCGGTCATAACTTATGACTGCTGGTGTAGCAGTAATACGGTCACAGTACTATCGCAGTATTATAGTAGTACTGACTTGGTGATCTCTCGTCCCTCAGGTCCCACCAGGTACTGAGCCATCCAGTGACAGGCTTCACTGCTTTTAGACAGCAGCACCTCCACCGTAGTCATCCACTCCTCTGTGTCCACCCGCAGCTTCTTTTTGGTGTGGAGGTAGGTGTGGAACAGGAAGTGGACTGCTAGCTGGAGACTGACTCTGGCCATGGCCTGATAGGCTGGGTGCTTCAGCTTTGTCTGCAACACACACACACACACACCTTATAAGAACAGTTTTAAAAGAGTCAGGCATAACTTTGAATTATGCAGACACGTCTCTGTTTATCTTACACACACAAACACATACCGCGTTGACGGAGGCCAGTGACAGAGTGAAGTTGAAGTAGTCGCTGTTGTACACATCTCTGTTCTTCATAAACTTCAGGTTCTCATCTCTCACCATCTATAGACAGATAAACACAGAGAGAGAGACAGAGACACAGAGAGAGAGACAGAGACACCGAGAGAGAGACAGAGACACCGAGAGAGAGACAGAGACACCGAGAGAGAGACAGAGACACCGAGAGAGAGACAGAGACACAGAGAGAGAGACAGAGACACAGAGAGAGAGACAGAGACACAGAGAGAGAGACAGAGACACAGAGAGAGAGACAGAGACACAGAGAGAGAGACAGAGACACAGAGAGAGAGACAGAGACACAGAGAGAGAGACAGAGACACAGAGAGAGAGACAGAGACACAGAGAGAGAGACAGAGACACAGAGAGAGAGACAGACAGACAGACAGAAAAATGGAGGGGGAAGGGGAGAGGAGTTTGTCTGTGCGCCACAAGACAGTGTTATACTGCACTGTTGGAGCTAGGAACAAAAGCATTTCGCTACACCCGCAATAACATGTGCTAAATAGGTGTATGTGACCAATAACATGTGCTAAATAGGTGTATGTGACCAATAACATTTGATTAGCGAACTGAGCTAAAGCCTAGGCATTAACACAGGGTGCTTTTTTAAAGTCCTCAGGTCTCATGGAAGGTGACTGATTACAAAATGTGGTCCACCGAACCAGTCCAGTGTAGTTACCTGGTAGATCCTAGCAGGCATCTTCTCCACAAACAGTCCTTTCTTCTCTCCCTTCCGTACGAGACGGGTCAGAACAGAGAGACGGTCATTGTTGGCCCTGGCAGGGCGAGGGGATGACTGGGGACTGACGTCTGGGCTAGAGGGCGCCGAACTACATGAAAAAGAGAGGGTTACAGTGTGAGTTGTGTGTGTGCATGAGGTGTGTGTATGTAGGCTGTGTGTGTGTGAGACTCACAGCGTGAGGTCTTCTGCCTCTTGCCTCATGACGCTGACTCTGCTCTTCTTAGGGAGAACAGGAGAGTTCTGGTCACTGATCCTCTGGTAGAACAACATGTAGGCGTTCCAATACCGCCGCCGCACATCTGGGTAGGGGTTAGCTACACACACACACAAAGTGATGTTAGGTTGGATATTTTATGAGTTTGTCATTAATGTACAGAAGGAACTGAAAAAAGGGGACCAAGGACACTACCCAGAGGGACCCCAAAAATGTTAGCGCTGCGAATGTTCCATTTACATCCACTATTTGTTCTACCTGTTAAATAGGACTTACACTGATCGTAGACTTTAGGCCGGTACTCTCCTCCAAAGCACTCGTATTCCAGTGTCTCGTCATTCATGTCAAACTCCTCGACCACATTGTCATTAAACTTATACCACCTTCCTCTAGCACTTCCCCTACAGGAGAGGAGAGCAGAATGGTAAGATGACTATTTATGATCAATGTAATTTCCTTGTCTTAAAAATAGGATATTTGTTTATAACACTTAAGTGTTAGTCTCTCACCGTCGGTCCTTTATGAAGGAGTAGTAATGTCCAGCGTGCGCCTGTCCGCTGTGGACTACGACTCCCACAAGCTCGTAGTTCTCAGAGATAGTGACCTTCTTCCTGGGTGAGCCACCTGCCTCCCCCCGGCTCTCTCCCCCCTCCGCCCCCCCATCCTGACGAGCCATGCCAGACACTGTGTAGGGCTCCATGTTCAGCACCCAGGGAAACCTGATCTGCTCGTCGTATTTGATGGAGCGTCCGCTCTCCCAGTCGAATCCGAAGCGCATCAGATGGATACAGAGAACACTGGGCAGGGACTTTATGCAGGTCCGCTTCACTGTGGTACGCTGGAGAGATACACACACCAAGTTAATGTACATGTACACTAACACTGGACATCGACTTAATAAACATCCTGTTTACACACACATTAATACACATCCTCCTTATGCATATATTAACACACACACACACACACCTTCTCCTTGCACTTCTCGCAATAGTAGGCGTTGGTTCCTTCCAGCACCTCCCCCCTGACGAACTGGTCCAATGAGATCTCCAGACTCTGACACGAAGTCACACCCAGGTTCAGCGCCATAAACGTCTCCTCTCGCTCATATCTACGATCGGGGGTCAGAGGTTATAGTTAGGGGTTTAAAAGTGATGTGTGTGTGTGTGTGTGTGTGTGTGTGTGTATACACGCATGTGTGAGCTTACCGGTGAGGACAGTCTTTGCATATTTTCTGATCAGAGAAGATTCCCTGGAAAGTGTTCTTAAAGATCTGCTCACGGCCGATTTTCTAAAGAACAAAACAGACAACATCTCAATATGTCAATAATAAAAAGGTGTGTGTCACATTATAGTACAAATATGTGTGATAAGTAGATAAGTGAATAGTGGAGTGTGTGAAACCTTAAGGTGCTCGTCCAACTGGTCCACCAGTGAAGTGAAGAACTCATAGGCATCCTGTTGCTCTCGTACATACAGCTCCTTATTCCACATCTTAAAGATCTACAGAAACAAAAACATGCATTATTTTCAAAGGAAACGCGGGTATGTACTGTGTAGTGTACTTTAATGAGTGTGCGTGTGCACGTCCGCGCATGTTCGGATACCTTCCAGAAGTTCTCA
Organism: Oncorhynchus keta; assembly: GCF_023373465.1. NCBI lineage: Eukaryota > Metazoa > Chordata > Actinopteri > Salmoniformes > Salmonidae > Oncorhynchus > Oncorhynchus keta. The sequence goes on from NC_068446.1 coordinate 20,216,021, forward strand.
GGGACGTAGTACTGCAGCTTGCTCTCCATCAGGTGTCCGAACAGAGACTGGACCTGACAGAAAACACTCTCGTCTGGCTGCTCCGTGTCGTCCTCTATAGACAGAAAGGCCTCAGCCAGGCCAGGCTGCATGTACAGCTGCTGGAACACAGCATTCATATAGCAGGTGGCTCCACCGTTCTTTAACCCTACGAACCCCGACACAGAGCGACTGTCCACCGGCGGGAGGAACTGGGAGAGGGGCACGGAGGGAGGGAATAGGAGAAGAGAGTTACGACACTGAAGGTAGAAACATTACATACCTGTAAACACTTCAGTTCTATCAAGCATTTCTCCATTCACATGTGTTTGTTGTGTGTGGGCACACGCACACCAGGGTAGTAACGGTACACGTACTCATACCGAACCGTTTGGTACGGGGGACCCCGTTTGTTCCGCACTCTGAACCCAAACGAATAAATAAATAAAAAAACACAGAAAACACTAGGCCTATAGGCTGTGGCTACGCTGCATGGTAGGCCAATGTCTCCAGTAAATCTGAGCTGAAAAGTTATTTCAGGCGATTCCGTTAACACAACTAGAGCCTATGCGCACGTTGTAATCCAAATTCAAATCTTAATTGCCGCATTTCAAACGGTCCTGGGGTCGATAAACCAGGAATAGACGTTCCACCACCACCACCGTTTAAATCTCCCGTTTGGGAACATTTAGGCTTCCCAGTAGATTACAACGACGATGGACAACGCCTCAAATGTGGTTGACACATTTACGCCGACATCACCCCGGTGTACCAGAGCAAGACGGAAACAACACATCGTCTCCCCTCTGCATTCAAGCAGCCCTTGGCAGCTGATTGTGACAGAGCCAAATAACTTACAAGAGCGATAGGTAGGCTATTCTCTGTGGTTGAGAATAGTTCCCTTTCTTCAGCAACTCGTGAAAGTACTCGAGCCAACATTATGAACGTCACATTACCCTGGAAAGAGATGTATCATGCTCCAGACATGCCCCCTTTATGAGTCACAGGTACACCCATCTGGCACTGAAGGAGGCAGTGTCGTTCAGAACCGAGATGGAAGTGGGAATTCACCATATACGACTGGGGAGGGAAAAAAATCCACTTGAACGGCCGTCAAACTCATAATTACTAGTCCATCATCCTGAGAACCCACTTCTCCCACATGCTGACCTCTGACGTCACCTACAAAAGGAAACGTACAACAGCATTTTCGCCAGTTAAATGCAACAAAACATTATTTAATAAAAAAAAGCAATCTATTTATGTGGTTATGGAAACCCTATAATTTGTTTGCAAGCATGATAGCTGTTCTTTTAGTTTATGGTTGACGCCGCGTGTTGGCCATTAGCCAAATCGTTTCTCAAACAGAGTTAAAATCACATGAATGCATCCAACTGGTATTTACGACTTCATAACTGGTAAACTCCCACCTCCCACAAACTCGGCATCAGAGCGGAAAACTTGAGGCCCAACATAACAATCCAGTCACAACAGACAACGTCAGGAACATTGTGAAACGTGAACGCAAAACACACCAAACCGTTACGCCCATCTGTGTGTGTGCGCTCGCATGAGAGCAAAAATGTGTGTGAGACTCACGTCAAACTCCTTGCTGAGCGAGGGGTCTGACTGGTGGTGCATGGACAGCAGCTCTCTGGTGATGAGCTGTAGGTTGGCCACAGAGCTGTCTGCCAGCATCACCAGCACCTCGTAGGCTGCCAGTCTGCTGCTGGCCGTACTGCACTTGGGGAAGAAGTCGTGGCTGGGGGGGGAGCTGGAGGCGGGGTTAGATGTGTTCAGGATGATGCGCGATGCTCGGAAGAGGAAGTCATCTAACAGCTGCTGGATCAGAGAGTGACCTGTGGAGAAAACACACACATGCTGTAAATGTGAAAGTCGTCTATTTAGCGACTTTGAAACCCGATCTGCCTGGACTGTCTTGTAATGAAACATGCAAAAATGTTACAGTTAATATAAGGACATCAGTCAATTAAAATAATTCATAAGGCCCAAATCTATGGATTTCACATGACTGGGAAAACAGATATGCATCGGTTGGTCACAGATACCTTGAGAAAAAAAAGGTAGGGGTGTGGATCAGAAAACCAGTCAGTATCTGGTGTGACCATTTGTCTCATGCAGTGCGACACATCTCCTTCGCATAGAGTTGATCAGGCTGTTGATTGTGGCCTGTGGAATATTGTCCCACTCCTCTTCAATGGCTGTGCAAAGTTGCCGGACATTGGCGGGAACTGGAACACGCCGTTGTACACGTCAATCCAGAGTATCCCAAACATGGTGAATGGGTGACATGTCTGGTGAGTATGCAGGCCATGGAAGAACTGGGACATTTTTAGCTTCGAGGAAGTGTACATAACCTTGCGACATGGGGTTGTCCATTATCATGCTGAAACATACGGTTATGGCGACCGATGACAGGCACGACAATGGGCCTCAGGATCTCGTCATTCAAATTGCCATTGATAAGATGCATTGTGTTTGTTGTCCGTGGCTTATGCCTGCCCATACAATAACCGCACCCCCATCATGGGGCACTCGGTTCAATGTTGACATCAGCAATCCACTTGCCAACACAATGCCATACACGTGAGTCTGCGGTTGTGAGGCCAGTTGGACGTACTGCCAAATTCTCGAAAACAACATTGGATGCGGCTTATGGTAGAGAAATTAACATTAGACATTTATGCTAATTATACGCTCCCTCAAAACTTGAGACGTCTGTGACATTGTGCTGTGTGACACAAAACTGCCTGTTTTAGAGTGGCCTTTTATTGTCCCTAGCACAAGGTACACCTGTGGAATGATCATCCTGTTTAAATCAGCTCCTTGATATGCCACCCATCTCAGGTGGATGGATTATCTTGACAAAGGAGAAATGCTCACTAACAGGGAGATAAAACACATTTTTGCCCAAAATTTTAGAGAAATAAGCATTTTGTGCCTAAAGAACATTTCTGGGATAATTTATTTAATCTTATGAACCATGGGACCAACACTTTATATGTGGTTTATATTTTTGTTCAGTGTAACTTGCAATTGTGCTTGGTGCTGGACCGTCTCCCTACCACAGCAAAGCATTCGGAAAATATAACCTTTTAAGGATCTGAACTATGTGTGTGTATGTATGGCAGGCTGTGTTCTGGTGTGTGTGTGTGTGTGTACTCTGTGTTCCGATGGTGTATATGTACAGTGCATTGGGAAAGTATTCAGACCCCTTGACCTTTTCCACATTTTGATTTGGAAAGGCCTCCATCATTCTTAAACGGATGAAGTTTGGAACCACCAAGAGACTCTTCCTACAGCTGGCCGGCCGGCCGGCCAGCCAAACTAAGCAATCGGGGGAGAAGGGTCTTGGTCAGGGAGGTGACCAAGAACCCGATGGTCACTCTGACAGAGTTCCTCTATGGAGATGGGAGAACCTTCCAGAAGGACAACCATCTCTGCAGCACTCCACCAATCAGGCCTTTATGGTAGAGTGGCCAGACGGAAGCCACTCTTCAGTAAAAAGGCACATGACTGCCCGGTTGGAGTTTGCCAAAAGGCACCTAAAGAACTCTGACCATGAGAAACAAGATTCTCTCTGAAACCAAGATTGAGCTCTTTGGCCTGAATTCCAAGCATCACGTCTGGAGGAAACCTGGCACCATCCCTACAGTGAAGCAGAGTACAGAGAGATCCTTGACAGACTGGGGCAAAGGTTCACCTTCCAACATGACAACGACCTCAAGCACAAAGCCAAGACAACGGAGGAGCAGCTTCGGAACAAGTCTCTGAATGTCCTTGAGTGGCCTAGACAGATCCCGGACTTGAAGCCATCGAACATTTCTGGAGAGACCTGAAAATTGCTGTGCAGCGACGCCCCCCATCCAACCTGAGAGCTTGAGAGGATCTGCAGAGAATGGGAGAAACTCCCCAAATACAGGTGTGCCAAGCTTGTAGCGTCATACCCAAGACGACTTGAGGCTGTAATCGCTGCCAAAGGTGCTTCAACAAAGTGCTGAGTAAAGGGTCTGAATACCTATGTAAATGTTATCATAAAAAAAATTAAAAAATAACATTTGCAAAAATTAATGAAAACAGTTTTTGCTTTGTCATTATGGGGTATTGTGTGTAGATTGATGAGGGGGAAAAGCATTTAATACATTTTAGAATAAGGTTGTAACATAACAAAATGTGGAAAAATTCAAGGGGTCTGAATACTTTCCGAAGGCACGGCATATGAAAGTGTGTGTTCTCACCCAGTTGTTCCTTCTCTGTGCCACAGAGTGACAGTAGTGTTTTGATGAGGCGGAGGTGTCCAGCCTGCAGGATGTTGTCAGCCTCACTGGTCTCCATCTCAGAGCTCCAGCTGGGCTCAAAGTTATCCAACCAGCTGATTTCATCTTCCAACATGGCCACCGCACTCACTGACAACACCTCCATCTCCGAACCTGGAGTGGGACAGGAGCATTCATCATGTGTCAATCAATGAGTGTTGGAAAACCGTTGGTGTGTGTGTCTGTGTGTGTGTGTAAACTTACTGGTCAAGTCATCCAGTAGTTGACATCGCAGGTCAAAGTACTCAGTACACTGTGACAGCAACCTGGACAGACAGAACAATATTACACTCAGATATAGACAACAGACAGAACAAAATACACAGAACAAAACAGGCCGTGGAGCAATACATCCATATACACTTACAACTAGCTACAGCTATATGACGCTTTACATCAGCTTTTATATATTTTCCAGTTACATGCTGACTAGACTGGGCACACGCGGGCATCCGCGCGCATGTTGATTTTGTCCAGACATGATCAGGACACGCAGGTTGAAACAAACTCTGAACCAACTATATTAATTTGGGGACAGGTTGAAAAGCATTAAACATTCATGGTAGTTTAGCTAGCTAAATTGACGTTGCCAGCAAATTTTTCCTGGGATATAAACTTCGGGTTGTTTTACCTGAAATGCACAAGGTCCTCTACTGCACAAGGTCCCCCGACACTTAATCCACAGATAAAAGCGTAAACTGAGTTTGTTTCTAGTAATCATTCCGCCGTCAGTCTTCTTCTGTGGACGTTATATGGTGTTTGGCAACCAACTTTAGGTGCATTACCACCCCCGACTGGAGTGTGGACCTCAGTTCATCTTTCAATCACCCACGTGGGTCTATGCTCCTAAAAACCAATGAGGAGATGGGAGAGGCGGGACTTGCAGCGCATCAAGCGTCACAAATAGAACTTGGTTCTATTTTAGCGCCTGATTTGTTATTCAAATCATTGCAAGCGGTGTGGTCAGCATGTTAGTCCATCTATCATCTCTCACAGATAATTTGGCCCCATCTGCTGTTTAAGATAACTTACTACTGCCTCCCAGTAGCAATGACAACAATACGTGTGTGTACCTCTGGTTGACTCCTCTCATGACAGACGTGGGGCTCCAGAGAGGCAGCTGGGAGGCGAGGACGACTCGGAGCAGGAACACGTTGGGTTTGACGATCTCAGGGAACGCAGAGCTGTCGGATTGGCTCAGCGTGTACAGCTGGTCACATGCCACACGCCGGATCTGACAGAGACACGGGTTAGAACACACACACACACACACACACACACACACACACACACACACACACACACACACACACACACTCAGTCTCACACACCAACACACATCCTAGGTACCTCTCCACTGGCTGATCCTAGCAGGATGTCGATGATGAAGTCGCTGACACAGGGGAGGATGTAGAATGAGCCTGGAGAGAGACACACACACTGTTAGCATTCTGTCTTTACAAAACAGTGTCTGTGTGTCAAATCAAGGCCACATTGTAATCATCACATGCTTGGTAAACAACAGGTGTAGACTAACAGTGAAATGCTTACTTACGGGCCCTTCCCAACAATGCAGAGAAAGAAAATAGAGAAATAATAGACAGGTAAAACACATAATAATAAATACACAATGAGCAGCGATAACTTGGCTCTATACACGGGGTACCAATACTGAGTCGGTGTGCAGGGGTACGAGGTCATTGAGGTAGATATGTACATACAACTAGGAATAAAGTCACAGATAATAAACAGTAGCGTGTGTGATGAGACAAAAGAAAGTTAGTGCAGAAAGGGTCAATGCTGATAGTTAAATAGTCCAGGTAGCTGTTTGGTTTAATTATTTAACTAATTATTTAGCTGTCTTATGGCTTGGGGGTAGAAGCTGTTCAGGGTTCTGTTGGTGCCAGACTTGGTGCATCGGTACTGCTTGCCGTGCTGTAGCAGAGAGAACAGTTTATGACTTGTGTGGCTGGAGTAAGTGACCATTTTTAGGGCCTTCCTTTGACACCGCCTGGTATTACAGGTCCTGGATGGCAGGGAGCTTGGTCCCAGTGATGTACTGGGCCGTACGCACTACCCTCTGTAGGGCCTTGCGGTCAGATGCCAAGCAGTTGCCATACCAAGCAGTGATGCCGCCAGTCAAGATGCTCTCAATTCTGAGCTGTATAACTTTTTGAGGATCTGAGGGCCCAAGCCAAATCTTTTCAGCCTCCTGAGGGGGAAGAAGCATTGTCGTGCCCTCTTCACGACTGTGTTGGTGTGTGTGGATCATGGTAGATCCTTAGTGATGTGGACACCGAGGAACTTCATGCTCTCGACCCCTCAAACTACAGCCCCGTCCATGTGAATGGGGGTGTGCTCGGCCCTCTGTTTCCTGTAATCCACGATTAGCTCCTTTGTCTTGCTGACGTTGAGGGAGAGGTTGCTGTCCTGGCACCACACTGCCAGGTCTCTGACCTCCTCCTCGTCGCCAATGATCAGGCCAACCATTGTCGTGCCGTCAGCAAACTTAATGATGGTGTTGAAGTAGTACGTGGCAACGCAGTCGTGGGTGAACAGGGAGTACAGGAGGGGACTAACCACGCACCCGAGGGGCACCCGCGGTGAGGGTCAGCATGGCAGATGTTTTGTTGCCTACCCTCATCACCCGGGTGCGGCTCATCAGTAAGTCCCGGATCCAGATGAAGAGGGAGGTATTCAGTCCCAGGGAGTTTAACTTAGTGATGAGCTTGGAGGGCTCTATGGTGTTGAATGCTGAGCTGTAGTCAATTAACATCTCTCACATAGGTGTTCCTTTTGTCCAGGTGGGAAAGGCCAGTGTGGAGTGCAATAGAGACTGCGTCATCTGTGGATCTATTGGGGCGGTATGTGAATTGGAGTGGGTCTAGGGTTTCTGGGATGATAGTATTGATGTGAGCCAATGACCAGCCTTTCAAAGCATTTCATGGCTACAGATGTGAGTGCTACAGGGCGATAGTAATTTAGACATGTTACCTTGGTGTTCTTGGGCACAGGGACTATGGTGGTCTGCTTGAAACATGTAGGTATTACAGACTGGGTCAGGTTTTGAAAAATGTCAGTGTGTGTTACCTAGCTGCAGTGTTCATAGCTGCAGACAGGTGACCAGTAGAGACAGGGTGTGTGTGTGTGTTACCTAGCTGTTGTGTTCGTAGCTGTAGACAGGTGACCAGTAGAGACAGGGTGTGTGTGTGTGTGTGTGTGTGTTACCTAGCTGTTGTGTTCGTAGCTGTAGACAGGTGACCAGTAGAGACAGGGTGTGTGTGTGTGTTACCTAGCTGTTGTGTTCGTAGCTGTAGACAGGTGACCAGTAGAGACAGGGTGTGTGTGTGTGTTACCTAGCTGATGTGTTCATAGCTGTAGACAGGTGACCAGTAGAGACAGGGTGTGTGTGTGTGTGTTACCTAGCTGTTGTGTTCGTAGCTGTAGACAGGTGACCAGTAGTGACAGGGCCTCTCTAGCGATGATGCAGTCTTTAATAGAAACACTCTGCTGCTTCACGCATATCCCAGCATGCAGAGCTGTGGGTGGCGCTTCGCCCTCACTGCTGGAGCTGCAGTTACTTCCTGTCGAGAGAGAGAAGTAAAAAGAGAGAGGAGAGAGAGAGAAATCCTCAGTATAAGGCCAAAGAATGAGAAGAGCGTAACAGACAAGCCATTTCATTGCTCACAATTCAGGCTGATGTGTATGTTGTTAAATGTGTGTCAATATATTCCACCAGTGCATTGTATGTGTGTGTCTCACCAGTGCTGCTGACACGGGTGCGGACCCCAAGTGGGAGGAGCGAGCTGTGCTCAGGTCTGATTGGCTGTGGACTGCCGACGAGGTCCAATCGGCCAGCGGCTGCTGCCCATGTCAGACGCATGAAGCACGCCAACGTCGAGGTGAAGTCCCCCACCTCCATCGTCTATGGAGAAGAGACATGGTTAGAGGTGTGTGTAAGATGTTTGTGTTAGGTATGCATTAGTGTGTGTGTGTGTGTGTGTGTGTGTGTGTGTGTGTGTGTGTGTGTGTATAGCTACGCGTGCAGCAGGGATGATCTCCTCTACCCTGATGGAGGAGCGTTCAGACAGAGACATCTGTCTATAGGAGCTCTTCTCTGGCGTTCCACACAGCGACAGCTGCCTCCCCGGTCGCCCCGCATTACGGAACGGCCGACTGGACAGCGTGTCGCCCTCTCGGATGACATCATCATCCAGCAACGACGGCATACTCTGGCCAACCAAAAGGAACCTGCAGGGGAAAGAAAGATCCAATCACATTCAACCTCTCTAACAACGTATCGAAACGTGTGTGTGTGTGCAGTGGTGGGTTTCGTTCTAGGCGACATGGACAGGCGCCCACACAAAAGAAAAATCAGAATGGTGACATTTGCGCGATCGTTTTTCTATTGCTCATTTGCACGTCACGTCAATGATATCATGTCACCGTGTGGAACTGTGGGTCAATTAACCTTGTCGGAGTGGGCGCCCTGATTCTAGTTGCCTGGGAAGGTCTCCCACTCAGAAGTGCGAGATGGGGAGGGGGGCGGGAGTAGGTTGACCAGAGGTCTCCCCACTGGAAGCCCGAGGTAGGGGGAATCTATCAAATAGCGCACCTCTAACTTTGTACAGTATTAATGCAATTAGTACAAATCAGTCACACTACGAAATGCTACCAAATAAACTACAATTCATTCATAATACTGTGAATATATAGTTTCACAGACATATTGTTGCATTTTTTCCTGGTTTGTGTGAAATCATTAAGAATAATATAAACCCAGTCTGCACACCACCAAGGTGAACTGGTTTAGTCTTGAATCTTGGTTGACAGTGTTGGGGAATGGGTAATGTAGTCTTGACTCTTGGTTGACAGTGTTGGGGAATGGGTAATGTAGTCTTGACTCTTGGTTGACAGTGTTGGGGGATGGGTAATGTAGTCTTGACTCTTGGTTGACAGTGTTGGGGGATGGGTAATGTAGTCTTGACTCTTGGTTGACAGTGTTGGGGAATGGGTAATGTAGTCTTGACTCTTGGTTGACAGTGTTGGGGGATGGGTAATGTAGTCTTGACTATTGGTTGACAGTGTTGGGGGATGGGTAATGTAGTCTTGATTCTTGGTTGACAGTGTTGGGGAATGGGTAATGTAGATGCTTGAGTGCCAAATCAACACAAATTTGTTTCTATTCGTCTGTTATTTATTTTTTATATTTATGAGTTATTTTTGTATATATTTTATATAGTTTTAAAATGTTATGATTATTTATTTGTGTTGTTCCGAATGTCTGAATAAAAAGCACAGTTAGTGCAGAATGGTGGGTGGGGGTTCGCCCAGGGAGATATACAAGCTAGAACCGCCACTGTGTGTGTGTGTGTGTGTGTGTGTGTGTGTGTGTGTGTGTGTGTGTGTGTGTGTGTGTGTGTGTGTGTGTGTGTGTGTGTGTGTGTGTGTACCTGGCCAGTTGTAGACAGATGGAGTAGACTCCCTGTCTGGTCTCATAGTCCACCTCAGAGGGAATAGAGTCTCGCTGCATCACGTTCACCACCAAACTGAGACCTCCAGCTTTCAGGAAGTTCTCACAGAAAGACTTGACACTGGTCTTAGCCATCTCGTCATCAGAGGTCGGCATCAACTTAGAACTCAACACCTTGAGAAAGGAGAAGAAAGAGAGAGGTCACAGAACGAAGTGTGTTAAGTGTGTCCGTGCACAAATGTGTGTGTGTGTACAGGAGTGTGTGTGTGTGTGTGTGTGTGTGTGTGCACCTCCAGGTTGTAGAGGACTCTGAAGGTGGACATCCCGGGAGCAGAGGATCTGAAGAGTGATTCCAAGATGGAGGCAGCACTGGGCTGGTGCTGCTGCTTAGAACCCAGAGACGGAGACCGAGAGCCTGACCCCTGACCCAGGGTGAACAGCGTCTTCTACAGCAGACACACACAGGAAATGCATACATGTTATCACCCTGGCTCTGGTCAGAGGGGTTTAACTGTCCTCATCATTTCAACCCAAACTAACCCACCGGGCCTGATGGTTGCTAGTTCAGGGTTAGATTATGATAGTACTGAAGGGTTAGTAGCTATAGAACTAGTTAATGTAAATGTACCTGGTGACTCCATACACTGGACTCTTTGGGAACAAAGTTATCTAGAGCATCCTGAACCTCTGGGTCTGTTGGGATCAGCAGCAGCAGCTTACGCACACGCAGGGTTGTCCTGAAACACACACACAGAACGTCATACATTCAGGTCCAGGTCCTTGAAGGATCTGTGTGTGTTCATGCACAACTCACCGGGGTTCGTCCAGGTTGGCCAGCTGGTAGAGCATCTCAAACACGTTGCACACCAACGCCATGACAACGCCTGGAAGGGACTTCTCCTACAAACACACCGTTAGCACATAATCAGAGACAAACGTGAACTCAATGTGTTCGTATACACATGTCAGTGAGTGATTGTGTGTGGTTTACCTGTTCCATAGCGTAGGCGGAGTTGAAGACCGCAGAGCTGCAGGAGGAGGCGGAGGCGGAGGATTCAGAGCTGCCACCTGAGGGTGTCCCTGTGCCAGAGCTCTTCACTGTCAGAGACTGCTCATCACTGAACCCCAGCTGGGACAGCAGCTTCTGGTCCCGGTTCATAGTCAACTACAGAGCAAGAGGGAGAGTCACACAAAACACACAGATGCATATGATACACAGTCACACACTTCCATCCTTTGGCTTACTACGTTGTCACACACACTGTTCAGTCAACAAGACACACAAATAACACACACACACACACACACACACACACACACACACACACTCACCACGCTGTCATTGGCAAAGATTTGGACATTGTCAACTGGACAGCTGAGGTGCTCGGCGATCTTCCATCGGATGCTGCCTACAGTTTCATTACTGTGGGCCTCCAGGGTGAAGGTGTCTTTGGTGGACTCATAGGTGACGTGTAGAGAGACAGGGTGGCCGTTGAACGATGCTCCGTGAGGTAGAATGGTACGAGGCACAGAGTACAGATCCTACACACACACACACAGTCATTTGTCTATCTTTCCATGTCACGCTCTCATCCCCCAAGTTTAAATGTTTATAACGACATATAGGTGAAAGTAGTGTAACGTTTAAACAAAAATGATAAATGCAGTGTTACATATTTTGGTCAGTGTGAGGTCTTACCTCGATAGTGATGACGTAACGCTCAGCCAATAGCAGCAGCCTCTCAATGATAACCAGTTTGGTGGACCTGGAAGGTGATTGGACCGACGTAGCAACAGTTGGCATGGCGGTGGCCGTCAGCATCTTGGTTGCCCTGGTAACAGCATGAGTCAACGTGGGGCCTCCTAGAGCTGAACTGGCTGCCTCCAGTCGTTTGTAACAATCAGCAATGAACTTCTTGTGTAAAGACACAGAATCCTACAGACACACACAGCGGGGACCGAGAGACTGAAAAACAGCTTCTATCTCAAGGCCATCAGACTGTTAAATAGCCATCACTAACATTGAGTGGCTGCTGCCAACATACTGACGACAAATCTCTAGCCACTTTAATAATGGAAAAATTGATGTAGTAAATGTATCAGCCACTTTAAAACTATGCCAGTACATTACTCATCTCAGTATATATACTGTACTCTATACCATCTACCGCATCTTGCCTATAGCGTTCGGCCATCACTCATCCATACATTTTATGTACATATTCTTATTCATTCCTTTACACTTGTGTGTATAAGGTAGTTGTTGTGAGATTGTTAGGTTAGATTACTTGTTAGATATTACTGCACGGTCGGAACTAGACGCACAAGCATTTCGCTACACTTGCAGTAACATCTGCTAACCATGTGTATGTGACAAATAAAATTTGATTTGAGAGTCAATAGCAGAGATGGTAACCATGACCCCCCCCCACACACACACAGGTTTGGGTACTAACGGACTGCATGTAACAGGGATTATGTAATCGGATTACAAAAATGAAGTAACTATCAGCACAGATTGCTTAAAACAAATATGGCGTAATCAAATGAGTTATATTCTTAAAAACAACGCATTACTTCATCTAATATCAAGATGTTTGCTGCAATAGAAATTGCAGGTTTTTGAGAGTTGTGCTGAGTGTAAAGTCACCTTTTAGTGGAAATGAATACTTCTCCTTTCTGTTCAAATCTATTTCAAATCTCCAAAACTGCCAAATTACTTTGCTTGGTTGTCTCTACAGAAACTTTCTTTAAACCAGAAAACATCAGACCCCCGCTTTACTGAGAACTAAATCGTCCCTCATTTCATCAGGATCTTTCTGTCAAAAGGACACTTTAGATTAGTTAACACAGCTCCATCCTGTTTGTTCACTTCCTAAGCCCTGGGATGAAAAACACGACAAATCCGCTGCTTGCACAGCTAACCCTCTAGTTTCAAGTGAAACTACACTGAAATATACCTGTCAGCTTTGGCACACAGATCTATGTGTGTTTGCAAATTGAGAATAGTCTACATTCAGAATATTTGCACAATTGATCATCCAACCCATGAAATAATCAGATCTATTGGATCCGTTACATGTCTACTTTATGGTTCCAGACTGTTATGTTAAAGGTGGGCCAGACATTCAAACGCTCATTTCCTCTTTTACTGAGCACTATCTGCTTGGTGGCTGGGTGCAGTAGGCCTAGAACTGCACAATCAAAGAACAAGAGTTGGGTCTGCTTTCCCTGCAACTTGACAGTGAAACAGACTTTTTAGCAGTGGTGTCATTTCATCAAGAAGATGCAACAGGCATCTGAGCCAGCAATTGCCCAAAGATGCTGGTGAGCTGGGTGGGCAAGAGGAGAGATAGGTGGGCAGAGAGGTCACTCATCAGTCTGCAGCATAAACTGATGTGGCAGATGCTGGCTAACCAAGTAATCCAAAAGTAATCAGATTGCGTTACTCATTCCAATGGATTATATTACTAATTACTTTTACTGTCATGTAATCTCTAATCAGTAACGGATTACCTTTCTCAAGTAATCCTTCATCAAACCCTGCACACACACACACACACACCTTCTTCATCTTTGGGTTGAGGTTGGTGTAGCTGTAGGTGATGATGAGCTGGATGGCCTCGTTAGCGATCTCCTCGTCAGGCGTTTCCATGGCGATGCGCCAGATAAAGTCCATCCCAGACAGGTCCAGCCGCTCCACACACTACACACACAGGACCGAAATGATAAAAAGGTTGGGCTGTTTAGGTCCCACTGGTGCATTAATCCTAACGGTCAGGATAGTGTTAGCCTCATATGCTGAATAAATTGACAGAAACTGGTCAGATTGTTGGAGTCCATAAATTACTTTCCAGCTCTGAAAATATGTCTCAATACTGATATGGAGATGAACGACTGTCTAGACATATCATGAACCAAATTATTTAATAAAAAAGGGGTCGTTTCACCATGTCAGTGCCTTTTGAGATGTGTAACTTGAAGAAAATTGATTTCGCCTAATTTTAACATTGTTATATAGAGCACATACATGTTCAACATAAATGTTTTTTACAATAAAAAGACTATAGCAGTGGTTCCCAAACTTTTCTAATAGTCCTGTACACCTCCAAACATTCAGCGGCATACCCCCTCTAGCAACAGGGTCAGTGCACTCTCAAATGTTGTTTTTTGCCATCATTGTAAGCCTGCCACACACACTATATGATATAAATGTTAAACATAAGAATGAGTGAATTTGTCACAACCCTGCTCGTGGGAAGTGACAAAGAGCCCTTATAGGACCAGGACACAAATAATAATAAATAATTGTTCACTTTATTTAGCCATCTTACATATAAAACCTTATTTGTTCGACAAACATTGTGAATAACTCACCACAGGTTAATGAGAATGGTGTGCTTGAAAGGATGCACATAACTCTACAATGTTGGGTTGTAAGAGTGTCTTAAAACATTTTCCACACACACAGTCTGTGCCTGTATTTACTTTTCATGCTAGTAAGGGCCAAGAATCCACACTCACGTAGGTATGTGGTTGCAAAGAGCGTCAGTGTCTTAACAACATAATTTGCTAAAGCAAGAAACTCTGAACGCAGCCCAATCCAGAAATCTGGCAGTGGTTTCTGATTAAATTCCATTTTCACAGAACCGCTTGTTGCAATTTCGATGAGGCTCTTGTTCAGATATCAATAAGTTGACTGGAGGCGGGGCATGAAAGGGATAACGAATCCAGTTGTTTGTGTCGTCTGTTTCGGGAAAGTATCTGCGTAATTGCGCACCCAGCTCGCTCAGGTGCTTCGCTATATCACATTTGACATTGTCCGTAAAGCTTTAGTTAATTTGCACACAAAAAAAAATCATACCAATGATGGAAAGACCTGTGTGATGTCCTTGTTAATGCAGACAGAAATGAGTTCCAACTTCTTAATCATAGCCTCAAATGTGTCCCTGCACATTGAATATAGTTACTGTAATCCTAGATTCAGATCATTCAGGCGAGAAACAACATCACCCAGACAGGCCAGTCGTGTGAGAAACTCGTTGTCATGCAAGCGGTCAGACAAGTGGAAATGATGGTCAGGGAAGGAAAATTTGAGCTCACGTGTCAATACTTTGCCCCTTGATAACCAGCACACTTCTTCTGTATGTTGTCAAAGCGTAAAATCGTTGCTTCCCATATCATTGCATAATGCAGAAAATACACGAGAGTGCAGGGGACTTGCTTTAACAAAGCTAACCATTTTCACTGTAGTGTCCAAAACATCTTTCAAGCTGTCAGGCATTCCCTTGGCAGCAAGAGCCTCTCGGTGGATGCTGCAGTGTACCCAAGTGGTGTCGGGAGAAAATGCTTGCACGCGCGTTACCACTCCACCATGTCTTCCTGTCATGGCTTTTACGCCATCAGTACAGATACAACACATCTTGACCACCAAAGTCCATTTGATGTCACAAAGCTGTCCAGTACTTAAAAAAAATATCCTCTCCTGTTGTCCTGGTTTCCAGAAGAGGATGTCTTCCTTAATTGACCCCCCATAAACATAATGGACATATACCAGTAGCTGGGCCAGGCCCGCCACATTGTCACGTGTGCGCTCTCCCCAGCCTCTAGGTCACCGGGCTGCTCGTTATGACGCACACCTGTCACCATCGTTAAGCGCATCATTGCATTATGACATTGACCTGGACTCCATCCACTCCTTGATTACCTGCCCTAAAAATGTCACTCCCTTTGGTTCCTTCCCCAGCAGTCATTGTTTCAGTTTCATGTCTGTGCGTTGTTCTCGTTTCTTGTTTTGTATTATTTATTTATTAAAAAACACTCACTCCCTGAACTTGCTTCCCGACTCCCAGCACACGTTACACACGTCTGTTGACTCATCCAGCTGTAAATCATAGAATTATTCACTGGCTTGTATGCAAAGCAGTAATTGTTTCAAAACATCTCCTGCCACATCACTGATGAGTCGTGAAACAATGTTGTTTGATGGAGACAGTGTTTTTTGGTCCTTTTCCCCCAGGATTGTCCCAGCCATATCCGCGGGAGCAGGAAGAATTAAGTCCTCCACAATAGTATGGGGCTTGCCTGTCCGAGCCACTCTGTAGCTCACCATATAAGACACTTCTAGCCAGTCTTATTAATGGTATCTGTTGCTTTTATACATGTCTTACTACTTGAAAGTCGTCTTTATTCTCGCTCAAAAAACTCCTGTGGCTTATTTTTCTAATTGTCATGTTTTGTTTCTAAATGTCTGCGCAATGGTTTCCTGCGAGAGAGTAACAGTTTGGGTATACCTGGACTATAGTAAGTATCATTAATGCCTATTAAAAAGGTGCACAATGCAGATATCGCTCTGCCATTTCCTGGGTTCTAAAATTCTAGTAGTTTGCTTAATTTCAGTTAGTGACAAAACAAGCAAGTATAGTGTAGACATTCATTGTACCATCTAAAAAATATATTTTCCATAACAAAAATACTGCATTTTCAGCTGTTTGAAGCTGGTGTACACAACCGAAAGTAAAAATAAAAAAAAGCGAAAATGAAACTTCTGTCAATTTTGTCGGGTCGCCCCAAAAGTGGCAATATAACTTTAAGTGCCAAATAAAGTCAGATTTGACCATAACAGGTCTGATGATTTCATCTTAAAATCCATACATTATTTTATGACAGAAGAAATGGAAGCTTGTTTTGTGAACACTTTATTCACATTCAAAGCCAGATTTATTGAATTGTGGTCTATATTAAAAAGGGCAATTATCTGAATATAACAGGCTTTTAAAATTCTATATTGGAGCACAATTTAGAATTAAAATATCAAATGGACGCATAAGGCACTAATTTTGTGTAATGACCTAAAAAGGGCGATGTGTAGACACATATAACTATACTTATGGGAACCAAAACGGGGGCGGCAGGGTAGCCTAGTGCTTAGAGCGTTGGACTAGGAACCGAAAGGTTGCAAGTTCGAATCCCCGAGCTGACAAGGTACAAATCTGTCGTTCTGCCCCTGAACAGGCAGTTAACCCACTGTTCCTAGGCAGTCATTGAAAATAAGAATTTGTTCTTAACTGACTTGCCTAGTAAAATAAATGGTCAAATAAATAAATAAAAGTTAAACATTAAAAAAAAAAAAAAAAAATTAAATGCAACCAACTGGGGCCATTTTGGCGATCCTCATAAGGAAAAAGGCTATTTCTAGAATTAGGGTTAGGATTAAGTTTTGGGGTTAATCTTAGGGTAAGGGTTAGGGAAAATAGGATTTTGAATGGGAATCAATTGTGCCCCCACAATGTTAGTAAAACAAGACTGTGCGTGCGTGTACTGACTCACCAGTTGAGTCCCCTGGCGTTTCAAGCGATGGTCACACAGGTTGACGTTCTCAAAAAAGGTCTTGAACAGATTGAAGCCTGAAAAATCCCAAATAAAACCCTGGTTAAAGCCACTATCTAAGATTTACATGCAGTGCATTCGGAAAGTATTCAGACCCCTTGACTTTTTCCACATTTTGTTAGGTTACAACCTTATTGTAAAATGGATTTCATTGTTGGTTGTCCTTATTTAGACAGGATGCACCTGAGCTCAATTTGGAGTCTACTAGCAAAGGGTCTGAATACTTACGCAAATAAGGTTCCATGTTTTATTTGTAATAAATATGCAGACATTTAAAAAAAAAAACTGTTTTTGCTTTGTCATTATGGGGTATTGTATGTAGATTGATGAGGAAAATTGTTAATTTAATCCATTTTAGAATTGATTAAACAAAACTTGGAAAAAGTGAAGGGGTCTGAATACTCCAAATGCACTTTGTCGATGAGTGGGCTGCCATCAAAAATGTTTTCAAAAAGATACATTGTGTGTGTGCATCTCACCATTCATAGTAATCTCGTAGGGCTCCAATTTGAGGATCTTCTCTTTGAAGAGCTGCTGCTGAACATCACTCTCCAGATCATGCTGGCCCTTAGTGAACCACTCAAAACACATCTACACACACAGGTAAAGTCAGAAAAAGTGGAAAAAGTACACAAATGTCATAGTTGAGTACAAGTAAAGATACTTAAGTCATTTTCTGTTAAGGTAAAAGTCACCCAGTAAAATCCTACAAGAGTAAAGGTAAAAAGTATTTTGTTTTAAATATACGTATGTATCAAAAGTAAATGTAATTCCTAAAATATACTTTAGTATCAAAGGTAAAAGTATAAATCATTTGTAATTCCTTATATTAGGCAAACCAAACAGCACGAGATCTTTGTATTATTTTTTTAAAAATTCACACACACACACACACACACACACACACACACACACACACACACACACACACACACACACACACACACACACACACACACACACACACACACACACACACACACACACACACACACCGAGAGAGGACTATGTAACATGTGTAGGTACCTCTCTGTCCAGCTCGCAGACTTCGGGTCCAGAGACCAGGCAATCCCATAGTTCTTTGGCTCTGTTCCAGACCAGGTAGAGGCTGGCCTCCTGGAGGAAGAAGGCCAGGAACCTCAGGTGGCCGTCTAGATACTGAGGAGGGGAGGGAGAAAGAGTCAGAGGCTAGCATGTACTTCAAACCACAATCATCACTGTTCTGAGTAACTCTAAGGCTTCATGCCACAATGATTACCACCCTGAAGCACTCACCTCTGTAATCATTAAGTTATTTGAGAGGCTGGTTATGGCACGCATTAACGGCACCATCCTAGCCACTCAAATTTGCATACCATCCCAACAATCTCAATTGGTCTCCACACTACCCTCACCCACTGAGATAAGAAGAATACCTATGTGAGAATGCTGTTCATTGACTACAGCTCAGCATTCAACACCATTATCCCCTACACACTTGTCACCAAGATTAGGACTCTGGGTCTGAACACCTCCCTCTGCAACTGGATCCTGGAATTCCTGACGGGCCGACCCGAGGTGGTGAGGGTAGGCAACATCACCTCCACCAGGCTGACCCTTAAAAGAGGGGCCCCACAGGGATGTGTGCTTAGTCCCCTTCTGTACTCCTTGTTCACCCATGACTGTGTGGCCACGCACGGCTCAACACCGGCGACAATGAGTCAGCCTACAGGGTGAAGGTCAGAGCAACAATCTCTCCCTCAACGCAAGACCAAGGAGCTGATCGTGGACTAGAGAAAACGAGGGGCACGGACGCCCCCATCCACATCCACAGAGTGGCAGTGGAGCAGGTAGACAACTTCAAGTTCCTCGTTGCCGAAACCACTAAAGACTTCAAACGGTCCAAATACACACACACTGTCTTGAAGATGCAACAGTGTCTCTTCCCCCTCAGGAGGTTGAAAAAGTTTGGAGTGGGCCCTCAAATCCTTAAAAACAATCTACAGCTGTACCAGCTGTGAGAGCATATTGACTGGCTGCATCACTGCTTGGTATAGCAATAGCACCGCCCTCAATCGCATAGCGCTACAGAGGGTTGTGCGGACAGCTCAGTACATCACTGGGACCGAGCTCCGTGCCATCCAGGACCTCTATATCGGTGTGAAAAGAAGGCCCGGAAAATCAAAGACCACAACCACCCAAGCCATAGACTATTTTCTCTGTTGCCGCACAGGATCAAGTCTCACAACAACAGGCTCTTGAACAGCTTCTATCCCCAAGCAATACAACTGATAAATAGCTAACAAAATGGCTAAACGGACAGAGTTGACCTTTGACGTTCTCTTTTACATTTGTCTCTATGCACACTCACAGGGCCCTACACACAAACATTCACTCCACCATTTGCTCATTCACATTTATACTGACTCTACACACGCACTCACATGCAAGCTGCTGCTACTACTCCGTTTCTTATATCCTGTTGCCTAGTCCCCTTACCCCTGTGCATATCTACCTCCTTCACTCCAGTATCACTGCACATGTAAATATGGTATTGGATCTGAATTTTTTAAATATTTCCTGTCTATAGTATGCTTACTTAATTCAAAGTGTATTTCATATTTATTATTTCTCGTGTGCTTTTTTCTAGTAATACATTGTTTTTGATTATTGCATTGTTTGGTTTAGAACTGGCAAGAAAGGCCTTTTGCTGTACTTGTGACATTAAAATGTCAAAATCCTCAGTCCATCATCTCAACTAGGGCCAGGACGATACGAGTATCGTGACAAGGAAACAAAACACGAAAGCGGATTCAACGTCTTTAGAAAAACAGCCCTAATGTTGGAAACAAACATCATTATGTTGTCATCCAGTCACATACTTTCCAATCTATATCACACTATACAGCAGATTCCCCCCAATTTCATGATCTTGTCTCATTGTCAAATTCCCAACGGGCCTGGAAGAGGTGATGGTCGAGTCATGCGTCCTACGAAACATGACCCACCGAGCCATGCTTCTTAACACTCGCTCACTTAACCTGGAAGCCAGCTACACCAATGTGTGGAGGAAACACCGTTCAACTGACAACTGAAGTCAGCCTGTAGGCGCCCGGCCCGCCACAAGGAGTCGCTAGAGCGCGATGAGCCAAGTAAAGGCTGCCGGAAAACCCTCCCCTAACCCGGACGACACTGGGCAAATTTTGCCATTCATGGCCGGATCGAACCCCAGGCTGTAGTGACGCTGCAACACTGCGAATCAGTGGCTTAGAACATTGCACCACTCAGGAGGCCATAAAACTTTTTTTTTTAAGGACCAAAGAGTTGTCTGCTTGGTGTTCTTTTTTGCCATGGAAAAAATATTGCAATACTGGTATCGTCACAGCCCTAATCTCAGCCACAAACTCCTACCAAAGCTCTACATTCATCAACCCATCAAAGCAAATCACACAGACACGCTGCAGCACCTCCTGGTAGGTGTATCGTCCATCTACGAGTGTGTGTCCGGCCAGTCCATTGCTCCCAGCTGCAGACACAGCCAGTCGATGACAGACCACCAAAGATCCTGTGATCAATTTGACGATCTCAAAGTTCTTCTTCAAGTCCTGGATGATGCTCTGCTGGGGAAGCACATGTGCTATGAAGATGTGTCTGTTCATTTTAAAATGTGTCAAGTAATGTGTTCATGTACTTTTAATGCTGTCAACTGCTGCCATCTTGGATAAGGTCTCTCTTGCAGGGGTAATGTGTGTGTGTGTGTACCTTGTCCTGTTTCTGGTAGGTCTGTTTGATGAAGGAACGTGTGATCTCATGGAGCTGCCGCAGAGCTGGAACCACCCAGACCGCTTGGGGGCTGCCCTGCTGTGAAGACTGCACACACACACACTAGATGAGCAGTACCGTCAGATTCCTTCAGCTCATCCAATCACATGACACAGAACACCAGAGCCGCCCCACACCTTACACCTTGAAGCCCAAACACAAACCTTATCCAGTCAATACCCCACCCCTTGACTTATACACCTGGACTTCCCCCAACACACACACGCCTTATAACCTCAAATGAAGACTGGCCCATTCCACAGAAAATTAAGACACCTGATGTAGTACTGAAACAGCTCATGTTACCCTGCGTCCTTAACCAAGTGGGAAGGTGGAATTTACCACATACACCTAGGAAAAATCCACTTGAATGCCCCTCCAACTGGTAATTACTAGTGGGAAACTCGTCTATCATCCCTGAGCTCCCACTTCCACATGCTGACCTCTGACAACTAAGGAAATTCTCGATAACAGCATTTTGGGCAGTTAAATGCAACAACAAAAGCAATCTATAAATATGGTTATTGAACCCTTTAAATTGTTTACAAGCTGCACTTTTAGTTAATGGTTGACGCAGCTTGTTGGCCATTAGCCAATCTGTGTTTCTCAACGAGTTCAAAGACTGTGAAAGCATCCAACTGGTATTTACGACTTCACAACTTGTAATTTCCACTTTCCCACTTGGTTATGAACGCAGCATTAAAATCAAGTCTAGCAATCCTTCAGTGACCAATCAAATCCCCCCGTGATCCAGCACTCCTCCAGAATTGGTTGGTGTGTAGCATTGAGAAGATTGTAGGTGAATGCTGAGGGGTCAGTAGAGTTGGAAGTGGAGGGGCTTCTCTTACTTTGGCCAATGAGTTCTCTTTGGCTTTCTTCTTGCCCCAGGAGCCAGTAAGAAACGAGCTCTGAATGTCGCTGGTTTTACCCTCCTCCTCAGTCTGAGTCTACAAACATAAACTGGCTTATTCAGGACGTGTGCGTGCGTGTAAAAAAAAACGTACATTGACATTCAAAGGCTGTGAGTGACAAAGCGCTTCAGCCTACAGAGAAACAGAAAGTGTGTGTGTTTCTCACCTTCTTGATGTCTTCTATACATTTGATGATGTAGCAGCGTTTGACAGTCTCCTTCACAGCGTACGCGTCGGTGAGGATGGCCAGGTGTTCCTCAGACGCCTGCTGTACCAGGGAGGTGGGCAGGGTTGGCAGATGGGCAAACTCCCACAGCACCTCCAGCACCTTCCCTGTGGTGGCCTCAGAGCGGGCCTCTCTACCGATCCTCCCAATCAGACTGAGCAGCTTCTGCCTCACACGGTCACTCTCTACCTCCCAGCTCTGGAACACACGCACACATATTCAGGGCCTAAAATTAACTTTTTGTTCCACCAGCTATGGTGGCAGGTAGATGAAAGAAGAAAAAAAATCTACCAGCCATTCAGATTTTTTTTACCAGCCAAAATATGTTTGTTATAATTACATTTAAAAAAAATAAACAACCACGCTTTGTCATTTTTCTAAAACAAGAAATGTATTAGAAATAAGTAAATGTGGTAATATTGCTCAAATTCATTTCATTTTTTGTGACCAGAGTCTTTTACCCAAAATATCAGATGAAAACATTTTCCCGCTTCCCCTATAAGGGCAGGAGGTTACCGTGGTAACAGGGCCACTCAAATCATGTCACTTGTGTCTGTGAGAGATTTGGGATGTGACTAGTAGTAGACAGCATCTACAGCATATCTGCTATGAATTGAACAAAACCATGTAAATAGCCAAGAAATAACAGGACAAAGTCTCCCTTTGCAGACTTGAGTTAATTAAAACCAACTTTTATGCCTGTGCCAGCGCCTCCAAAAATGTATCTATCAGCACTTCACTCACAGTGCTTAAAGCTGTTGCTGCGCGAAGTGATATGTAGGATTTGTATTTCTTTGTGATTAGCAGCTATGAAACAAAACAGCAGAAATAGTTAGAAAACTCACACATATGCTCAGAGTCGACTTCTGACTCTTATTTTTATTAACAAAATGGGAAGGTAATGCTTGCAGTGTAGAGCCTGCAAATTGACCACCCCCCCCAACGTGGCTGGTGAAATAGACATTCTTAACCGCCAATAGCTAAATCGACCAGCATTTGCCTGAGCATAAAAGTAACACACACAGAGACGTTCCTAAGCACACATACAGACCTTCTGTATAAGGACAAACAGGTGGCTGAGCTGGTCTAAGTTGAACTTGACGGCAGCAGCAGCCATGATGGTGTGGATGTTCTCAATCACCGTGGACGACTGTCCTGCCTGTATCATCCAGATCTTAGAGAGCTCGTCCAGAGACAGTTTACTGCCCAGCAACTCAATGATGCCTTTTATTCGATCACAATACTGGGCCTGGTCTATGTTACCTAGAACACACACACTTCTATTACTGCTTTCTCTTACCTGGAATCACATGTCAAGATAGATAAAAGTACAAATATGTTGTTCCAGTGCTAACATTAACATTGTCTTTACCCTCCAGTGCTATTGAGAGGACAGAGTTTTCTACCAGCCAGTCCAGCAGTCTGTCTGTGTCAATGGCATTCTTCACCGTCTTAGACATAGTACTCTCCTCAATCAGCTTAGTCACCTAGACACATAAACACATTTCATACCGTTTATAGCAAGAAGCATCCACATGGACAATAGCATAACAATAAGGAGAGCGACACCAGTTTTTCATGGCCCTGCTAACTTTGGCAAAGGCTTCCTGTTTTACATCTAACCTTTCATGGTGTAACCCCTGACCTCTCACCTCTTTGAGGGAGTTCATCTTGGTAGAGAAGTGAGGAGTCTTCAGCATGCGTAGCAGAGTGTCCAGGCGCAGGTCGTCCACCACAGTGACCAGGGTGGTCTGGAACCTCATACACAGCAGCTTTATGGCCGACAGCAGTTCTGGGATGCTCACCAGCCTCTACAGGACGGACGGAAACAATCAGCATCTGATGCTGTGTTCATAGGAAACTCTGTGCAGTCTGACTGTTCGCTTCAGACTTTAAGCGCTGAATGAACGGTTTTAGACGTTGGACACTGATATTTATAACATTTACGAGAGCATCCCAAGGTCTGTAGAGCAGAGTCTTGCGGGTAAACAAGGCAAGGGGGGGGTATTGTGGTACCTTGTCTTTCAGGTCCTTCTCCTCCAGGTTCTGAACATAGGTGATCATCTTATGGATAACAGGATCCAACATGGGCTTCAAGCAAACACACATTATTATTATTAGTCTCATGAAGTCATCATCATGCTGAGGATGTGCCATATGTTGCGTGTGTGTTGGAGGGAAATGTCTTACCTGCACCAGGCTGGAGTTGAGGTATTCTGCACACACAGATAGAGGCTGGACCAGAGCAGACACACACTGCAGAGAAACAGAGAGTTGCATACACACATAGTCTAAAAAAGACAATGTTAAATGGTTGTCTCCCAAAGGTGAGGAGGTGGTGGTGGTGGGGGGGGCTAATGGTGGAAAGGGATCCATGTGTGTGTTGTTCTGGTTAGAATCCTCAAAAGGAAGGACTCACACAAGGAGATCTAAGAGTAGCCACACAAGTACGCATGCGTCCCCTTACCCCAATCTCTATCTCCTGTGTATTGAGTTTAGCCTGGATAGCAGTGAACCCTCCCATCTCTCCAAACTAGAGAGAGCAAGAAGGGAAAGGACATTGAGAGAAGAGACAGAAATACACAGTCACTTCACTGAATAGAGACACAGACAAAAATGGACGGCAATTGGACTGTAACGGAACTGTCTGAACATGCCATACAGCTCTATGCACAATGACTACTTTGAAGAATTTACATAGTAAAAAGGTTTAAATACATTTACTGGAAAAACTGCAGATGCTAAATTTGGTAAAGTAATTAAGGTAAAAATCCACTTTTACGAGCTGAACGGCGATGGCCAGAGCTTACTCATGATGTTGCACAATGATTTAAGTCAATAAGTCATTGTTTTAGACAAAGTATGATACTGTATATTTATCCAAACTGTGCACTCCGTGTAAATCCACATGAATGCAGTATCTTTTCCTATGACAGACATTATTGTCAGCCTACGTTTTGTTTCAGGACTGGGTTTTATTTTAACGTTACCACCAGCATGGCATTGTATATTAATCAGAAACAGCTGCAATTTTATTCCTCTTCACGACTGAACTGATCCAAACAGACTTGTGTTCACTGAGCCATGGAGCAAAATAAAATAAGGGGTGCAAATTTGTTTTTTTAACAGAGAATTATCAGATTACTTTAGATCATTTGCAAATGTTCACTGATTTGTTAGGTCTGTATTAAAAAAAACACACACAGTGGCCAGTCACCCCGTTCACGAAAATGGTTCGCTCCTACAGAGAGTGAGTCACGTGGCCGTGGCTTGCTAGAAAAGCAGGCAGACAGGCATCGAGGCATTCATTTACTGTTCGATTGAACGTTAGAATGAGCAAAACGAGTGACCTAAGCGACTGAGTGTGGTATGACCATCAGTGCCATGCACGTCAGCTCCGGTGTTGGCTTTTCTCTCAGGACAGTGTCTGCGGTTTACTGAAAATGCTGCGACAAACAAAAAAATGATCCAGTCAGGGGCAATCCTGTGGGCAAAAACAACTCGTTGTTGAGGGGTCAAAGGAGAATTGCAAGAATCATACAAGCTAACAGGCGGGCCACAAACAGACAAAAACAGCGCAGTACAACAGTGGTATGCAGAACAGCATCTCGGAACACACAACTCGTTGGTCCTCGTCACAGATGGGCTAATGCAGCAGACGACCACAATGGGTTCCACTCCTATCAGCCAAAAACAAGAAGAAGCGGCCATGCGATCACCAACACTGGACAATTGAGGAGTGGAAAAACTTCAGCCTGGTCTGACGAATCCCGGTTTCTGTTGCGTCATGCTAATGGCAGAGTAAGGATTTGGCGTAAGAGTCCATGGCCCCATCCTGCCTGGCGTCAATAGTACAGGCTGGTGGTGTAATGGTGTGGGGAATGTTTTCCTGGCACACGTTATGT
The DNA here is from genome assembly GCF_023373465.1 of Oncorhynchus keta. Taxonomy (NCBI): domain Eukaryota; kingdom Metazoa; phylum Chordata; class Actinopteri; order Salmoniformes; family Salmonidae; genus Oncorhynchus; species Oncorhynchus keta. Next base: position 20,242,081 of record NC_068446.1, read on the forward strand.
CCCTTGATACCAATTGAGCAACATTTCCATCCCCCGAAGAATTCACGCTGTTCTGGACGCAAAGGGGGATCCGAACCAGTACTAGATGGTTGTACCTAATAAACTAGCCACCGAGTGGCTAGTGACCCCTTTATAAATAGTGTTATTGTGTGATGTGATAGCATTTTGAAAAACTGCTCCCCCGTCGCCGCAAGATTTTGACCGCTCATGTTTTGCTTCACTACACGCTCCACTGCTTTGACTGGTGTAACAATAGCTAGAAACCACAAGTGTCTATGCAGATAACGAAAAGGCATACACGTAAGAAAATTCAAGGAATTTATAGTTAGTTACATGTCACTTGCAGCGGGCATGATCATGAGCAAAGTCATTGTAGCCTATCATTTCACTTCCCATGAGAACCATGAGCATTGTTTTTGCAGTACCGCAGCCGAAGCCTACCCGCACGCTTGTGCGCGCGCTGTTTGTGAGTGATCGCAATTATAGAATTGTACCAAATCACTATAATACGGTTGGAATTCCACTTACACATATGGTAAAAGTCACTAACAAGGGCCTTTATTCTTGGAGTTGTTTTTATTTTATTAAACAAATAATAAGTTATTTATCTAGGTACAAAATGAACAAACGTCTTATCCACGATAATAAAAAATTAAAAAATTCAACTCTGATATAAGAACAAATGTTTGAAGCAAAGCATCAGTATCAAATAAACATGTTATCCATAATAAAAACAAAAAAGCTATGATAGGAAACAGTGGGTGAGATCAAATCTTCTGGAGACCTTCAAAATGTTCAGGAAATCATTTCCTAGACAGATTTGCCTGGTAGTCAGCAGATTTTGCCTTAGACAGCAGGATAGACTTCTCTGTGGAAAACAGTTCCTCTGGCAATCATAGATACCTTCTTGGTAACGAGGGCACTCAGCATGTCTGTACTGAGGGAGGCTCTGTACTGGGTTTTGTTCTTGGAAACGATGATGTTTGTGTTGGTGAAATATGACCAATATGCCCAGCATCACAGCCAAAAGGTGGGAGTAGACCAGGCAGCCCCCCCTTTTCATTGCGCCGATTTCTCTCCAGGCCTGATCCATGCGCATGTTGACCAGACTCTGCTCAAAGGTTGTTGCCGGAGAGTCTAAACTCATCTTCCACAAGATCAACAGAGGCTCCCTCAGGAATAATACAGGGAAAGTGTGCCATTTAAAAGTTGAGGAATGAGAACTAGGCAGTCTGCCTGTTGGCAATGTCAGCGACCACTGCATGCTGGAGGAGAATATCTCCAAATGGAAATTTCAGCAACATGTAGTCAACCGCAGAAGAAAATAAAGTTTCTGACATCTGCATAGAAGTTCTTCAGATCCAACTTGCCTTGGCCACCAAGTATAGTCTCTATAGTAGAGGTACGCTTGTCACCTCTCAAACAGGGCCAGCTCACAAGTATTGACTTTTTGGACAGGGTTCCAAATCAACATTGAAAACATTGAAAACAAATGACCGCATCAACACAGACCGCAAACTGGCTGTTTCAGCCTACGTAAAGGTGCCTATTGAATTTCTTTACAGCGCATACATTATTTCAGATTTTCAAAATGGATCAAATCTCAAATCTAGTGCAACGGTATTTTAGAAGCATTGCCTCTATAGCGAATACCGGACACTCATCCATTCTTCATCGCTCACTCTTCTAAACTCCCCACTCCATTTAATGCAAAGATGTTTATATTTATTTTGGATTCTACTTGTTGTGACGTGGATCAGAATTATAGTTAAAGTCTGGAAATACAACTAAAGGGAAGCAGAATTAAATGTATTAAATTAAATGTGTATCACAATCGCACAAATGCCACCAGTTATTTTTCGTATTTGCATTTCATTTCTTTCACTAGCAAATGCGAGTGAACTGCTGGCACTTTAGAGCCCACTGAATGTCCATCTTATGTACGCTAACGTTAGCTTGAAATAAATAGTGTTTACCTTTGCACAACACACGGAGTCGAAAAGGGATTTGTCCATGTGTTTACGGACAGCTGTCAGTCTTCAAACTCAAGCATCACAACAAACAGGAGGGGCAGACACGAGAAGCTACGTCCAATAAGGATGTATTGATCTACATGTCCGTTGACACAAACTCAGCACATGTCTGTGTGTTGCAGCTCGAGAACCAGGATGTTAGAGTCACTTTTTATGAAAATGTACATCAACAATAAAAAAAAATAAAAAAAATCAGCACCCATTTACTTCTGCGTACTTTTAACTTGGATCTCGTACATGGACAGAGAACTACATAGCTGGTACGCAAAATACGTGCATGTTGGCAGGTCTGTTATTTTGTCTAACTATATCTATGGTGGATTCGCAGCCGCAACTTATGGGAGATGACAAAACATGAGAAAACAATAGATGGCGAAATCCAAGATAGGCCAGTGGCTGCAATCTGTGGCGAAGTCTTGACAAGCTGTTCATTGCGAAAAAGAAAATACTTCTGCATTTCCCGCTGTGTAATCACATTGAAAATAAGCTCCCAAGAACTCCTGATAAAGTTGGGTAGCTGATATTCAGACCTGAAATAGTGGGCCTACCACATGGATGGGGATTCATACAAATCCATTGAGGGTTGACATTGTAGGCTACATCCCTGTCCGCAAGTCTTTTTGGGGCGTTTTACAAACGGTAGGCTTATCACATAAATGGGCATTCAGAAAATAACATTTCAGGCTACACCTCTAAGTAGTCTGACGCCGATGCCTTTTGGACTTTTTTGGTGCAGTCCGGACCGGCCTGGATTTCCACATCCACGGACATCGGTTTTTGGTCCGGTCCATCCTTGATTTCGCCCAAAAAATAGATGTCTATAAAACTACTTATATTCAACTTTCATTCAGAACCAAAAATTAACTGGATTTCTATGTCTGGATAATACGTATTTTTCAACATCCGGAAAAAGACGCCTTTTCAACGTCCTGGAAAATATGTATTTTAAACATAAGGAAAATACTTTTTCACCTTTCATTCAGAACCTAAATTTAACCTAACTTCAATGTCTGGGGGGGGGCTTTAAAAGTAGTCATTGTGCATGGAGATATATGGTTTGATAAACCTTGAAATCAGTGGGGGTGTTTTTGGTATACATTTTAAAGTGAAAAATATGAGTCCTCAGCATAATTCTGTTGCCATGAAACTGCCCTGAACTATCACAGAGGTGTGTGTAGGTGTGTGTGGGAGGACTTACCCGATTGACCAAATCTACCAGCCAGCCATGAGGCTCCTGTAGAAACAAAAAGGCACACACACGTGATCAGTCACACATATATTTTCTGTTTTTTATTTCATACTTGTGCTTTAGAGCCACACCCATATTACAGCCTCACCTTTTGGTAGCTGTTGCTAGGTGACACAGCAAACATGGCTTCCTCTCCAAACACCTCGCTCCAGTTCCTCTGACACGTCTTCATACGGTTCTTAAAGTGGTACTCATTGTCTGGGTTGAAGGCCTACAGACAGACAGCTAATGGTTTAAAGGGTTGAGGTGTGTGAATGCTATTCCATGTGACGTGGTGTGTGTGTGTGTGTGTGTGTGTGTGTGTGTGTGTGTGTGTGTGTGTGTGTGTGTGTTTACTGTATGCATGAGGTCTGTGTGTGTACCCACAATAGTCAGTACACCCATCACGCCAACTGGTATGGGGTCCCGTTTGACTCTCTCAGCCACCAGCTCCACCAGTAGCATCAACATGTTGTAGATCCCCTCGTGGATCTCTGTCCCCCACTTATGGACCGCACTACTGGTCAGGAGCTAGAAAGGGGGATGGGAAGAGCAAGCAGAGTGAGTGAACGTGTTAATATTCCACCAAACAGTCCTGTTCAAATAGGTCTCCTTTCTTGAAGATGAGGGGAAACTGGCTTTGAAACAGGTTCTACGTCGCTCACTTATAAGTGTTATGCACACACCCCCACACACTAGAGGTCGACCGGTTAATTTGGGCCGATTTCAAGTTTTCACAACAATCGGAAATCTGTTATTTTTTTTTTTGTACACCTTTATTTAATCTTTATTTAACTAGGCGAGTCAGTTAAGAACACGTTCTTATTTTCAATGATGGCCTAGGAACAGTGGGTTAACTGCCTTGTTCAGGGGCAGAAAAACAGATTTTCACCTTGTCAGCTCGGGTGATCAAATCTTGCAAACGTCACTAGTCCAAATCAAATAAATCAAATCAAATTGTATTTGTCACATACACATGGTTACAGATGTTAATGCGAGTGTAGCAAAATGCTTGTGCTTCTAGTTCCGACAATGCAGTAATAACCAACAAGTAATCTAGCTAACAATTCCAAAACTACTACCTTATAGACACAAGTGTAAGGGGATAAAGAATATGTACATAAGGATATATGAATGAGTGATGGTACAGAGCGGCATAGGCAAGATACAGTAGATGGTATTGAGTGCAGTATATACATATGAGATGAGTATGTAAACAAAGTAGCATAGTTAAAGTGGCTAGTGATACATGTATTACATAAAGATGCAGTAGATGATAGAGTACAGTATATACATATACATATGAGATGAATAATGTAGGGTATGTAAACATTATATTAGGTAGTATTGTTTAAAGTGGCTAGTGATATATTTTACATCATTTCCCATCAATTCCCATTATTAAAGTGGCTGGAGTTGAGTCAGTGTGTTGGCAGCAGCCACTCAATGTTAGTGGTGGCTGTTTAACAGTCTGATGGCCTTGAGATAGAAGCTGTTTTTTAGTCTCTCGGTCCCAGCTTTGATGCACCTGTACTGACCTCGCCTTCTGGATGATAGCGGGGTGAACAGGCAGTGGCTCGGGTGGTTGTTGTCCTTGATGATCTTTATGGCCTTCCTGTGACCTCGGGTGGTGTAGGTGTCCTGGAGGGCAGCGCAATAACGACCTGCCTCTTTCTCATTGCACTCCACAAGGAGGCTGCCTGTTATGCGAATGCAGTAAGCCAAGGTACGTTGCTAGCTAGCATTAAACTTGTCATAATCACTAGTTAACTACACATGGTTGATGATATTACTAGATATTATCTAGCGTGTCCCGCGTTGCATATAATCTGACTGAGCATACAAGCATACAAGTATCTGACTGAGCGGTGGTAGGCAGAAGCAGGCGCGTAAACATTCATTCAAACAGCACTTTCGTGCGTTTTGCCAACAGCTCTTCGTTGTGCGTCAAGCATTGCGCTGTTTATGACTTCAAGCCTATCAACTCCCGAGATGAGGCTGGTGTAACCGAAGTGAAATGGCTGGCTGGTTAGCGCGCGCTAATTGTCGTTGTGTTGCTGGTTCAAGCCCAGGGAGGAGCGAGGAGAGGGACGGAAGCTATACTGTTACACTGGCAATACAAAAGTGCCTATAAGAACATCCATTAGTCAAAAGTTAATGAAATGCAAATGGTATAGATTGAAATAGTCCTATAATTCCTATAATAACTTCAACCTAAAACTTCTTACCTGGGAATATTAAAGACTCATGTTAAAAGGAACCACCAGCTTTCATATGTTCTCATGTTCTGAGCAAGGAACTGAAACGTTAGCTTTCTTACATGGCACATATTTTACATGGAACATATTGCACTTTTACTTTCTTCTCCAAAACTTTGTTTTTGCATTATTTAAACCAAATTGAACATGTTTCATTATTTACTTGAGGCTAAATCGAAATGTATTATATTAAGTTAAAATAAGTGATCATTCAGTATTGTTGTAATTGTCATGATTACAAATAAAAATAAAATAAAAATTGTCAGATTAATCGGTATCGGCTTTTATGGTCCTCCAATAAATCGGTATTGAAAAATCATAATCGGTCAACCTCTACCACACACACACTTAAAGGCTTCATTCATGCATACACACAACTCACCTTTTTAAAGGCCTCGTGCATACACCTGTCCATAAACTGTTTACAGTTTTCATCTGCATCCGCCAGACCTGAGAGAGAGACAGAGTGAGAAAGAAAGTGAGAGAGTCTGTAGTTATTGACAACTGGGTGTAAAATAATGTGTGAAAAGCATCCAACAGTTACAAGTCACAAAACCCCCAACAACAAACCCACCCCACACACTTACTGGCTCTCTCTTACCGTGTTTGGCAAGGCAGGTGGCTGCGATCAGACATTTGCCCAGTGACTCCTCTCTCTTGTAGGGGATTGACCAGTGGTCAGTGAACACTCTGTTCTCCAGTTCATACAGGTTAGTGGTGGGGAACTCCATACTGCTGCCTGAACAATTCCCATTCTCATCATTACTCCTCTGAAACACACAAACATTTCATAGTTCTACCAGTGTTGTAGTACTCTAGACTGGTCTTGAGAGTCCTGGTCTTGTCTAGGTTTCAGATAACATAAAAACATGTTTTAAATACACACACAAAAAAGGTATTTAGTCAGCCACCAATTGTGCAAGTTCTCCCACTTAAGATGAGAGAGGCCTGTAATTTTCATCATAGGTACACTTATATTTCACCATAATTTGAAAATAAATTCATTAAAAATCCTACAATGTGATTTTCTGGATTTTTTTCCCCTCATTTTGTCTGTCATAGTTGAAGTGTATCTATGATGAAAATTACAGTCCTCTCATATTTTTAAGTGGGAGAACTTGCACAATTGTTGGCTGACTAAATACTTTTTTGCCCCACTGTGTGTGTGTGTGTGTGTGTGTGTGTGTATATATATATATATACACATATAAAAATGAATTGGTCTTTATTCCGTCTCTGACATTGAGGACTTGTAATTTCTTCGAGACCAGCAAAGTAAGAAACTCAGTCAGACTCAGCATATAAAACTGCTTGGTCAGGCCAAACAACCACCCTCCTTTCATGACACATTAACATCTAATCGCCTATTGAATCCCGGGCTTCCTACTTTACTCGTAACATTAATGTCCTTTACTTTCATTGAAAAATATCCTCAAACTGTCACGCTCGACAGAATGTCCTTTGATTCGCCTGCATGAATGGGGCAAATGTTTGAAAGTTGTGCGCTCACAATTATTTGGGGAGACGGGGAAGTTGGAACATATTGTCTTTATCTATTATCGACCAGCTTGGGTTAGTGATCATCTGTAGTGGTTCTCTGCCATTAGCACGCATTTTCTCACCATTCTGACTGTCTAAAGAATCAATATGTTCTTCTGAAATATAAAAATAAATACTGGACATTTTGAACTCATTATGGTGGTTATTTGACACAGTTACAATCATGGTCTTGAATTGGACTTCATTTTTCTGATCTCGGTCTTGACTCGCCCCCCTCCCGGTCTTGGGTCTTGACTAAGACTCGATTTGCTCCGGTCTTTAAAAAAAAAAAAAAAAAACGGTCTCACTTTGGTGGTCTTGAACACAACAGGCTGTGAGAGTGGTGGGTGTGTTCAATAACCCCTCTGACCTTTCAGTATAGCATACCAATATATGATCGATGGAAGGATGAAGGGGGAGGGAAGTTTCAGCTATCTTCCTTCATAGAAAGAATTGGAAAGAGATGAGCTCTAGATCTAGGTAGGTGCTCCCCAGAACAGCACAGTCCAATCAGAGACCTCTTTTTGAGGTAAGGAAGCCAGCATGATCTGTTGACCTGTCTTTTAACAAACAACTGGGGTCAGGATCCTAGATTGAGATGACTCCAGGACTACAAAGCATGTGTATAGGAGAATCTCATTAGAAATATGTTTTAGTGTAGAAATAGAATAATCTGGGTTAATAGATACTACCTGGGGAGGTTTCTAACTAGCTACTGCTGAACCAATAGGCAGTTGTCACAGTTTCATCTCAGCATTATTAACACAGTAACAATAACAGTACTAGTGCCGTTTTCCTGCCTGAGGAGAAGCTAAGGGGAAGACTGGAGCTCTGGGCTTCTCTCAGGAGGATGGGATGTGGTGTGTTTGTTAGTGTGTCTATGTCTTTCTGGTATGCGTGTTTTTATTTAGTGTGTGTGCTGTGTTTATGTACGCATGCATGTATGTTGCGCAGGGCAACTAGGTAACCATATGAGAATGTAGGGATGTTTGTGTGTGGAGCTAAATTTAGGATGAGAATGCAGGGCCACAGACCCGTGACATGCCTCCTAACAGCAGACAGCAGAGACGCAAAAACAAGCTGAAGAGAGAGAGGGAGACGGAGGAGAAAGAGTGGGACGGAGGGATTTGTCTGGCGTAATAGTCTGAATGTGAACCATTTGAATATGTAACCTGAAAGAAATGTTTTAAATATAGAAACAAAACAGGGCTGCTTTTGATGCAGACGGTTCCTGGAAAATGGGGTACATTTGAAAACATTTCGCAATGCTGTGACCTACTGAATGCAACCCGGGTGTCAGAGACACACACACATGCCCACACCCTGGTGATCAACGTCACCATGCACACAGTTTCGCACAGCAATGAAGACAGGGGGCATAATCTGCTGTGTGTAGAGAATAGAGATGGTACCCTAACCGCTAGACTAGAGAGATACACCGTACGATCGGATGCTAAGCAGTTGCTTGCCATACCAAGCGGTGATGCAGCCAGCCAAGATGCTCTCAATGGTGCAGCTGTAAAACAAAAACAAACAAAAAAAACATTTTTAAAAAGGATCTGAGGGCCCTTGCCAAATATTTTCAGCCTCCTGAGGGGGAAAGAGGCATGGTCATGCCCTCTTCAAGACTGTGTTGGTGTGTGTGGATCATGATAGATCCTTAGTGATGTGGACACCGAGGAACTTGAAGCTCTCGACCCCTTCACTACAGCCCCGTCGATGTGAATGGGGGCGTGCTCGGCCCTCTGTTTCCTGTAGTCCACGGTCAGCTCCTTTGTCTTGCTGACGTTGAGGGAGAGGTTGCCGTCCTGGCACCACATTGCCAGGTTTCTGACCCCCTTATCAAAATGCAACATTCCAAAATGTAGCTGACTGTTCTGGATGTTGTCCTCTAACCAGTGATGTAAAAATACAGCCTATCCAGTTCCATGTGGTTTTAGAGTTGTGGTAGTTTAAACAGCACATACCCCCACCCCAATTGATGAGTGATGTATTGCCACTTGACAAAACGACAGGGTTTTGGAGCTTGTGCAGTTAATAAGTAGCTCCTTAAAAAAAATACATATGATTACTATTGTTGCACATGTGTATGTAGATAGTACATTTAATGTTTAGGTTTTCAATATATCACAAACTATTATAGATTCGGACACTTTAAAACTGTTTTGACATTGGACTATTATTCATCATTATGTCTTAACAGGAAGCAGCAACAGCATCAGTTTCAATTTAAGTATTAGGAATATAAACTGATCTTTCAACATAAAATATCCAATGGTATTTTACTTAATCAGGTAAAACTTGATGAATGAGACCAAAAACGTGTGCGATGGAGTTATTTTGATGATACCCAAATCACCAAAACGGTTTTGTCCTGCCCCAACTTGATGCTCTCTAGCCAGCTTGCAGATGCTGGAGACATCATGTAGTTAGACATCACGTTGTCACCGGACTATGAACAATTTAAATAACCTTTTTTATTAGACAATATTTAAAGCACAAGATTGCCACATCAGGTTCACGGGCGATTGCGAAATCTCAGCTTCTCTAATGTACCGAGTTATAGCCAGCTTAGTTCGCGTAGCTAACGTTGGCTAGCTACATGTGTACATTTTAGTCATTTAACAGACGCCCTTATTCAGAGCCCATACATGAGCAATTAGGGTTAAGTGCCTTGCTCATCGACGGATTATTCACGTAGTGGGCTCAGGGATTCCAACCAGCGACCTTTCGGTTACTGGCCCAACGCTCTTAACCGCTAGGCGACCTATCGTCTCCGGCCTAACAACACCGGCTTCTCGGGCATCATCATCAATAGCTCCATTACGCTAAACTGCATACAGATGTGCATTTCCCCAAAGTAATGAATGCGAAGATCTTAATATCACCACATTCACTCTGCAAACCGGCTTTATTAATAACGATTGCAAACACTAGTTAGTTGGTTAGAGATTCGCGCATTCCCCATAACTAACCGCTGGGCTAACTAACTAACTACCTAGTTAGCTGTCAAGCAACAGCTACATTCTGAATCGGATGTTGGCTAGTGTGCACCCAATTTCAATACTGATGATTAAAGTATCTAGTGCTGTATTTACAACTCAACTAGCCGAATGTCGAATGTATGCAGACCGAGATGGAGCTAACGTTAGCCAACTGTAAATGGAGTTATGCATGCCGCGGATTTCCTTCTATATGTTGACAGTCAGGCGCTATGCAGTATTGTAGGGCGAGCCCTGTCTGGCTACCTAGCCATCATCATCGCTAGATTTTATAGCGCTAACGACGTTAGCTAACTTGTGTTCTAGCTTACGAAGCCAGCGAACTAACGTTTACTATCCTTCTTCACCCTTACCTCGCTCTCCACCACATCGTGGTATGCGGGAGGTGGGTCGAACCCTCCAGTCCCGGTCCGCCCACTGGACTCCCCGTCTCCACTCGGGCCTGGGGCAGGGCCACTCTCCATCGGCTCATATCCATACCCAAGACCGGGGCTTTCGTTGGTCAGGAGCGCAACAGCCTCGTTGATGTCGTTCTTCGCCAGGCGTAGCGCCTTGCGTATCGCCACTGCATCTGGGAAACCCATGCAGAGGAGAGTTGTCATATGTTGTTCCTCTTCTGTCTCCATGGTTAAGTTTTGTGTCTCAGGCTAGCTACAAACGGGATGTAAAACAGCGCAGCCCTGTAGCGGTGCATGGCGCCATGTTTACAATCACGCAGGCTGTCACGATGGTTCACTGGATACTTCCTGCGTAGAACGTCAGCACCCTGACCCACCCATATGAACCGAAGAGAGGACTGAGGATCCCCTTTATTTTACCCCAAAACCTCTAACATTAGGCTGACGAGTTAGCTCGGCAAACACTAACATTATGGTTCACACTGATTCGAAGTGTTCATAATGCAACACGACTAGACAAAACACTCGACCTCACTATACTCGAACAATGACAAAACAATATAAAACTATCAATCAATATGAATAGGAAAAAGATAAATGAATTGTGTTATTGTTTGTGTGAAGATGGTTAGTGGTGACAACCACACGACGTAGCACGCGCCTGTCAAGTAAAAGGGTGTAGCTCGAATTCAGAAGAGGGGGAATAATTCATTTTTATAATTTTATTGAAACTTTTATATAAAAATAAAAAAAATCGAACCTTTATTTAAGTCAGTTAAGAACAAATTCGTATTTACAATGACGGCCTACCAAAAGGCAAAAGGCCTTCTGCGGGGACGGGGCTGGGATTAAACATGACAAAATGTATTAAAAATATAGGACAAAACACACATCATGACAAGAGAGACACCACAACACTATATAAAGAGGGACCTAAGACAACACCATAGCATAGCTGCAACACACGAAAACACAACATGACAACAACATGGTACAAACATTATTGGCCACAGACAACACCACAAAGGGCAAAAAGGTAGAGGTAACAATAAATGTCACGTGAAACTCCATCATGTGACTGGCGGAAAGGCAAAATGGCGGCCACGGGAGAGGAGGCTGCTGCGATGGATAGCATCTCCAGAGTACCCCCTGTCCATCCTACCGTCCTCAGCCTGGGAGGGAGCTCCGAATCCCGGGGAGAGCCTAGCGAGACTGCTGCTGACGGCCAGGTTGTGCCCGCGGCGCCCAAGAAGCCTACCAGCAGCAGTGAGTGGTGCTTGCTCGCTTCCAATTCCAGCTAACCGTAGCAGGTCGACAAACACAAATGGGCCAATGGAGACGCCCTTGCTGCAAATTGATGCGCTATTTTAGTTATTGAGAGCAAGAAGATTAACAATTTGTTTGTTGTTTACTCTGGCCATCTCTAGCCTTTTGGGGACCCTAAAACATGATGCCATGTTAATTATACAGTATCTGAGTGAGAGTGACTCACAAAATCAATGGGGGTCCCATGGAGGTTAGTGCCCCTGGGCGGTATTTGTCCATGATAACTGACTAGACTAACATAGCAATCTAAAAATTGTTAGCTGACATGGCTAATTGAGTGACTGTCTGGCTGACAAAACAAGAGAGAAACTGCTGATGTAACAACCACATGTTGAACTTGCACCTTGTGTATTCTAACTCTAAACATTAAGTTGAGACCCCAACTGAGTTAATATATACACTACATGACCAAACTTATGTCGACACCTGCTCGTTGAACATCTCATTCCAAAATCATGGGCATTAATATGGAGTTGGTCCCCCCTTTGCTGCTGTAACAGCCTCCACTCTTCTGGGAAAGCTTTCCACTAGATGTTGGAACATTGCTTGTGGGGGCTAGCTTCCATTAAGCAAGCGTTGCAACCCGAGGACAGACGATTTCTATGCGCTTCAGCACTCGGCCATCCCGTTCTGTGAGCTTGTGTGGCCTACCACTTCGTGGCTGAGCCGTTGTTGCTCCTAGATGTTTTAACTTCACTATAACAGCACTTACAGTTGACCAGGGCAGCTCTAGCAGAGCAGATATTTTATGAACTGACTGAAAGATGGCATCCTGAGCTCATCAGTACGGACCATTTCACTGCCAATGTGTGTTTATGGAGATTGCATGGCTGTGTCCTTGATTTTATAGACTTGTCAGCACACATGTGGCTGAAATAGGTGAATCTGCTAATTGGAAGGGGTGTCCACATACTTTTGTGTGTGTGTACGGTACCAGTCAAGTTTGGACACACCTACTCATTTAAGGTTTATTTTTACTATTTTCTACATTGTAGAATAATAGTGAAGACATCAAAACTATGAAATAACACACATGGAGTCATGTAGTAACCAAAAAAGTGTTAAACACTCTTGGCATTCTCTCAACCAGCTTCACCTGGAAGGAGTTCCCACATATGCTGAGCACTTGATGGCTGCTTTTTCTTCACTCTGCGGTCCAACTCATCTCAATTTGGTTATGGTAAGGTGATTGTGGAGGCCAGGTCATCTGATGCAGCGCTCTCCTTCTTGGTCAAATAGCCCTTACATGGCCATGGTGTGTTGGGTCATTGTCCTGTTGAAAAATAAATGACAGTCCCACTAAGCGTAAACCAGATGTGATGGCGTATCACTGCAGAATGATGTGATGGCGTATCACTGCAGAATGATGTGATGGCGTATCACTGCAGAATGATGTGATGGCGTATCACTGCAGAATGTGATGGCGCATCACTGCAGAATGATGTGATGGCGTATCACTGCAGAATGATGTGATGGCGTATCACTGCAGAATAATGTGATGGCGTATCACTGCAGAATGATGTGATGGCGCATCACTGCAGAATGATGTGATGGCGCATCACTGCAGAATGATGTGATGGCGCATCACTGTAGAATGATGTGATGGCGCATCACTGCAGAATGATGTGATGGCGCATCACTGCAGAATGATGTGATGGCGTATCACTGCAGAATGATGTGATGGCGTATCACTGCAGAATGATGTGATGGCGTATCACTGCAGAATTGAATTCTAAATAAATCACAGAATGTGTCACCAGCAAAGCACCATCACACCTCCTCCTCCATGCTTCACTGTTGGAAGCACACATGCAGAGATCATCTGTTCACCTACTCTGAGTCTCACAAAAACACAGCGGTTGTAACCAAAAATATAACAGACTCATCAGACCAAAGGACAAATTTCCACCTGTCTAATGTCCATTGCTCGTGTTTCTTGGCGCAAGCAAGTCTCTTCTTATTGGTGTCCTTTAGTAGTGGTTTCTTTTTAGAGGTCGACTGATTAATCGAAATGGCTGATTTAATTAGGGCCGATTGCAAGTTTTCATAACAATCGGAAATCGGTATTTTTGGACACCGATTTGGCTGATTTTATACATTTTATTTTTTTATTTAAAAAAATAAAGAATTTCACCTTTTATTTAACTAGGCAAGTCACTTAAGAACACATTCTTATTTTCAATGATGGCCTAGGAACGGTGGGTTAACTGCTTTGCTCTGGCAGAACGACAGATTTTTACCTTGTCAGCTCGGGGATTCAATCTTGCAACCTTACTGTGAACTAGTCCAACGCTCTAACCACCTGCCTCTCATTGCACTCCACGAGGAGCCTGTCTGTTACGCGAATACAGTAAGAAGCCAAGGTAAGTTGCAAGCTAGCATTAAACTTATCTTATAAAAATCAATCAATCAATCATAATCACTAGTTAACTACACATGGTTGATGATATTACTAGTTTATGTAGCGTGGCCTGCGTTGCAAATAATCGATGTGGTGAGCATTTGCGAAAAAGGACTCGTTGCTCCAACGTGTACCTAACCGTAGACATCAATGCCTTTCTTAAAATCAATACGCAAGTATATATTTTTAAACCTGCATATTTAGTTAATATTGCCTGCTAACATGACTTTCTTTTAACTAGGAAAATTGTCACCTCTCTTGCCTCTGTGCAACAGAGTCAGGGTATATGCAGCAGTTTGGGCCGCCTGGCTCGTTGCGAACTGTGTGAAGACTATTTCTTCCTAAAAAAAAGACAGCCAACTTCGCCAAACGGGGGATGATTTAACAAAAGCACACTTGCGAAAAAAGGACAATCGTTGCACGACTGTACCTAACCATATAAACATCAATGCCTTTCTTAAAATCAATACACAGAAGTATATATGTTTAAACCTGCAAATTTAGCTAAAAGAAATCCAGGTTAGCAGGCAATATTAACCAGGTGAAATTGTGTCACTTCTCTTGCGTTCATTGCACGCAGAGTCTGGGTATATGCAACAGTTTGGGCCGCCTGGCTCGTTGCAAACTAATTTGCCAGAATTTTATGTAATTATGACATAACATTGAAGGTTGTGCAATGTAACAGCAATATTTAGACTTAGGGATGCCACCCGTTAGATAAAATATAGAACGGTTCCGTATTTCACTGAAAGAATAAATGTTTTGTTTTCGAAATGATAGTTTACGGATTCGACCATATTAATGACTTACGGCTCTTATTTCTGTATGTCATTGTTATAATTAAGTCTATGATTTGATAGAGCAGTCTGACTTGAGTGATGTTAGGCAGCAGCAGGCTCGTAAGCATTCATTCAAACAGTACTTTCGTTCATTTTGCCAGCAGCTCTTCGCAATGCTTCAAGCATTGCGCTGTTTATGACTTCAAGCCTATCAACTCCCGAGATTAGGCTGGTATAACCAATGTGAAATGGCTAGCTAGATAGCTGGATAGACCTCAATGGGGTGATAAATTTGATTTCCATTGATCATTTTTGCGTGATTTTTGTTGTCGGCACATTCAACTATGTAAAGAAAAAAGTATTTAATAAGAATATTTCATTCATTCAGATCTAGGATGTGTTATTTTAGTGTTCCCTTCATTTTTTTGAGCAGTGTACATCCACAGGTACAGCTCCAATTGACTCAAATTATGCAAAAATAGCTGAATCCACTCATTTGTAGGGGTGTCCACATACTTTTTTATATATTTATGAATATATATTGAACAAAAATATAAACGCAACATGCAACAATTTCCAAAAAGTTTACAGAGTTACAGTTCATGTAAGTAAATCAGTTATTGAAATAATAAATAAATAAGCCCTAATCTATGGATTTGACATGACTGGGCAGGGGGGCAGCCCTGGGTGGGCCACTGCGGAGCCAGGCTCAGCCAATCGGAATGAGTTTTCCCAACAAGAGCTTTATGACAGACATAAATACTCCTCAGTTTCATCAGCTGTCCGGGTGGTTGGTCTCAGATAATCCCGCAGGTGAAGAAGCCGGATTGGAGGTCCTGGGTTGGCATGGTTACATGTGGTCTGCAGTTGTGAGGCCGGTTGGACGTACTGCCAAATTTTCTAAAATGACGTTGGAGGCAGCTTATGGTAGAGAAATTAACATACAATTATCTGGCAACAGCTCTGGTGGAAATTCCTGCAGTCAGCATGCCAATTACACGCTCCTTCAACTTGAGACATCTGTGGCATTGTGTTGTGTGACAACTGCTCACTTTAGTGGCCTTACTGTATATTGTCCCCAGCACAAGGTGCACCTCTGTAATGATCATGTTTAATTAGCTTCTTGATATGCCACACCTGTCAGGTGGATGAATTATCTGGGCAAAGGAAAAATGCTCACCAACAGGGATGTAAACAAATTTATGCACAAAATTTGAGTTTATTAAGAAACTGCTTATGCCTGGAGTCGGCCATGAGTACCTTTTATTACATTAGAATGCAGTAGCTAAGCCGAATATCACAGCATCATGCCAAGGGACTGGCAAATTGGTCCTACATCTGAGGTAGGAGCCAGCAGAATCCTCCAGAGTACGGATGATGGGATGTTTCTACAACATGTCAATGGTGTGTAACTCTGCTGTGTGTGTAGGTGACGGTGGGGTGGAGACTGCAGAGGAGGCTGTAGAACCAGACATCAATGAGCTCTGTACAGACATGTTCGATAAGATGGCAGTCTTCCTACAAGGAGAACTCACAGGTGTGCCTGTCTTATCTGTCTGTATTCCTGCATGTCTGTCTCCCCTGACTGTCTCTGACTGACTGTCTTCTGTCTCTCCCTCTACATGTCTATACAGCTGCATACTAGTATATGCTGAGTGTACAAAACATTAAGAACACCTTCCAAATATTGAGTTTTATTACACTCTCTGTCATGTCTTCAGCATAACAACAATGTCATCTCCTGTTTCATGCTCCCCCATTTCCCTCTTCTCCCAGGCACCTGTGAGGACTACCGTCTGCTGGAGAATATGAACAAGCTGACCAGTCTGAAGTACATGGAGATGAAAGACATCAGCATTAATATCAGCAGGAACCTGCAGGACCTCAACCTCAAGTGTATGTTTATTAGCCTTTCAAACGTGAGGGGGAAGCTTGCGACCCTTTATGAAAATGACGGGGGGGGTTTTACCTTAATTTAGCTGAGAAATATATTGTTTTGTGTGTTACAGACGCCAGCCTCCAGCCCTATCTAGACCAGATAAACCAGATTGAGGAACAAGTGTCGTCTCTGGAGCAGGCTGCTTATAAACTGGACACCTACTCCAAGAAGCTTGGTAAGACAGAAACACACACAGAGACAGTGTAGCATGCCTGTGGAAACACATACCGTAGCTTCATATTGCAAGTCTATATTTATACCAGGGCTGTAAGTGGAAAAAGGGCCTACTGAGTTTGTGTGTAACCTTAACCCTCACCAGACTGACTGGGGGAGAGAAGTGGTAGATAGAAATACATATCTGTTAGCTCGTTCACTATGGCTTGTCTATTAGAATCTGCTTGCAGTCTCTATAGCAGATGTGCTAAGAATAGCTGTGCTGCAGTGTTCAGCTCAACATTAAAGCCCCATGCAGTGTTTTTAATGTTTTTTTAATCATCACAATATGTCTAATAAATCACTGTTTATTTAAACGACTCCTAAATATATATTTGCATCATTTATTACCCTGTTCCTCTTTTGGTCATTGAAATGCTCAGTCTGATCGTGTGGGCGTTAGGAAAGAAGTTTGAAGATATTCACATACACAGCCCTGATTGGCTGATAGGATGATCTAGAGCCCACCCGCTTACCCTGATGAACGATTATTGGTCTTTTATAATCAGATCAGATTGTGACGTCATGATCTGGGCCGAAAACTCCATCCCACCTGAACAGGCTGTGTTATTTCGACCTCATAGTGTCATATTAAAAATGCACTGGCCCTTGAATGTTAGCAACAGCCTTATGGTGCCCTCTGCTGTTTAAGTTCACCTCTACACCCTGAGCTCCAACAGCAGAGAGCGCTAGCACACTGTCCCAAATGAACAGCTAAAAATGAACTTCCCCTGGACACTACTCCTAAGTGTGTGTGTGTGTGTGTGTGAGAGACTAACTAACCTTCCTGCACAGTCAGTCAATCTGTCTGTCTCTCTGCAGAGGCCAAATTCAAGAAACTGGAGAAGCGATGATGAGTAAATATGGAAGAAGATTATATGGAAAGGAGGAAAAGGGGTTGATGGAGGAAGCCTGAGGGGGTACTGGTCCTCCTTCTCCCCGTCTGTTAACCCTTTTGATCTGAGGAAGCAACACCCACATCTTTACAACACCAGCCTTATATAGAGAGGTATGAGGTAGCCTGGGGTTGGTTGGAGGGATATGGATCAGTAAAGTTGCTTGTCGATGGGGCTTTGGGTAGTTTGAGTCCATATTCCTGTTAGCAACATTCCAGGCCGCTCTGTGTCGTCCTGTCACTATGACAATTGACTTCCTGGATTTAGTGAATTGACCCCTACCTTGGTGCACACTACCCTAGAATCACCAACCTCCTTCTAACCTTGAAGGTACACAGCTAAGAAGATGACAACCAAATTCACTTTTCTACTGATGGACTTTAGCTTCTTTAAATGTTTTCCTCTGCTGGCATCATGAACTGAATTCAAACCTTTTTTATGATCTTTATAATACTTCTTTGCTTGTGTATACTAATGTCCCTTAAAAGCATTGACATACATGTTTGATTGCAGCATGTGCACAATGTATCTTCTAAAAACATGAACTAATGATAATAAATCTGTGAAGGAAACTGATGTGTTGTCATTTGGTCAGCAGATGGAAGCGGTACTCCATGTTCATAAGGAAGTGCAGGCTGTGTATGTGAGACTAGGGTGGATCTCCCAGACCCCAACCAACCACACACACACAGACCCCCTCTGCACCCTAACTAACCACAAACCCTCTCATATCCAGAGCAACTTACAGGCGCAATTAGGGTTAATAGCCTTGCTCAAATGCACATTGACAGATTTTTTCACCTAGTCATCTCAGGGATTCGAACCAGTGAACTTTCGGTTACAGGCCCAATTCTCCCTGTCTTTCTCCCCTTCTCTCCCTCTTTTGTCCTGGAGCAAAGCAAATCTGATATCATTGCCAGGGGCAATAGATTATCAGAGTGGATGCCGATATGGCCTCCTGCACTGCTCTCCTGTGTGTATGCAAGTTGCTGCATGGGGGTTGTGAGTCTGTGTGTGTGTGTGTGTTTGTTTGTAGGGGCTTAATCTAAAGCAGGTCTCTGTCGTTAGGCCAGTGAAGGCCCAGCTCATTATTCATAATGTAACATTATTTACTTCCCTCCCGCTCTCTCTCTCTCTCCCCTAGTCGATAAATGTTTCAACATGGTGTTTTCATTTGTTGCTACAACTTACAATCTTCAGGGGGTACAATATATGACCAACTCTGTTTGAACTCAGGTTGTCTGAGCGCCACAGGACGGTCGACTCGCTGAGACAGCATCATGAGTGTAACGCTGCGTATGGGGGGTTAAATCCGATACGTAGGGGAACGGGACAAGGGAGGGAGAATTAAATGAGGCTCTGGTTTCTTTCCCCTGTCATCCGACTCTTTATTGCTCAAGAAAGAGTCTTATTTTTATGTTTGTACTTTTACCCATTTTTCTCCCCAATTGGTAGTTGGTCTTGTCCCATCGCTACAACTCCCGTACGGATTCGGGAGAGGCGAAGGTCGAGAGCCAGGCGTCCTCCACAACACGACCCTGCCAAGCCCCACTGCTTCTTGACACACTGCTCACTTAACCCGGAAGCCAGCCGCACCAATGTGTTGGAGGAACCATTGTACAACTGGCAAACAAAGTCAGCTTACAGGCGCCGACCCGCTATAAGGAGTTGCTAGAGCGAGATGGGACAAGGCCATCCTGGCCGGCCAAACCTTTCCCTAACCTAGACAATGCTGGGCCAATTGTGCGCCACCTCATGGGTCTCCTGCTCACAGCCAAATATGACACAGCCTGGGATCGAACCCAGTCTGTAGTGACGCCTCAAGCACTGCGATGCAGTGCCTTAGACCGCCGCACCGCTCAGGAGGCCCAAAGAGTCTTATTTAAAGCGAGGCGTGATCGAGGCCTGCTACAGTCTATCAGGAGGCTCCCTGAGGACATCCCTGCAAGTGCCAATACAGTTTACTCTGATTTATTATATGAATCTGTGTAACCACTGAAAGACCCGACACAAAGCCTGACAATCACACACTCTAGATCAGGGGTTTTCCCACCTCTCCTCTGGGACCCCAAGACCTTAAACAATTTTGTTGTAGCCCTTAACCAGCTCACCTGATTCACCTATTCAAGGGCTTGATGATTAGTTAAAGTTGATCAGGTGTGCTAGCTGTCGATAAGTTTTAAAAAAAACATGGAACGGCTGGGTGTCCCCGAGGAAAGGTTTGAAAACCCCTGCTCTAGATGGATAGAAAGACAGATGGGACACTAGCCAGTATTGGCACATAAACATATGCGTACGCACAGACTGTTCTTACTGGTACTGACCACAAAAGTCCCTGAGAGAGTCCTTGAGAAATATGATTTTAGAAATATCAAACATCAATCAAGATGGCCAATTACAATAGCAGGGCAGGATGCCACACCACACTGTTGAGTAAGTGAGGGGTTCTGGAAAAGTTCAGTTGTATTTATGAAGTGTGCATGCGCATGTGTTTTTCAATTTTCTGCTTTGATGTGTGGTACGTCTCTTCTCAGCACCATGTCTAACTGGTACCAGGTCACTGCAGGTCCCACTGTCTCCCAGACCTACAGGCACCCGAGTCCCTATGGGAGAGACTGGTGAGGGGTCAGAGGAACGACAATGTATCTTATCTTCACTGCCGACAGAGATGGGCCGCCTCGCTTCGCGTTCTTAGGAAACTATGCAGTATTTTTTTTTTTTTTTAATGTATTATTTCTTACTTGTTAACCTAGGAAAACTTAAGTCTCATTACATACAGCGGGGAGGAACTATTGGATATAAGAGCAACGCCAACTTACCAACATTACGACCAGGAATACAACTTTTCCGAAGCGGATCCTCTGTTTGGTCCACCACCCAGGACAATTGATCGGATCACAGCAGGCAACCCAAAACAACAGCGCTGCAGAAGGGGCAGATGGAGCAGTCTTCTGGTCAGGCTCTGTAGATGGGTACATCGCCCACCGCTCCTGAGTATACTACTAGCCAACGTCCAGTCTCTTGACAACAAGGTAGACGAAATCCAAGCAAGGGTTGCCTTCCAGAGAGACATCAGAGATTGTAACAATCTCTGTTTCACGGAAACATGGCTCACTCGGGGTACGTTATCAGAGTTGGTACAGCCACCTGGTTTCTTCACGCTTCGCGCCGACAGACACAAACATCTCTCTGATAAGAAGAAGGGCGGGGGTGTATGCCTTATGATTAACGAGTCGTGGTGTGATCATAACAACATACAGGAACTCAAGTCTTGTTTTGTTCACATGACCTAGAATTCCTTACAATCAAAAACCGACCGCATTATCTACCAAGAGGACTCGATGTAAACTGGAAACCACATATCCTGAGGCTGCATTTATTGTAGCTGGGGATTTTAATAAGGCTAATCTGAAAACAAGGCACCCTAAATTTTAGCAGCATATCGAATGCGGAACCCGGGCTGGGAAAATTCTGGATCACTGTTACGCTAACTTCCGCGATGCATACAAAACCATCCCTCGCCCTCCTTTTGGCAAATCTGACCACGACTACATTTTGTTGCTCCCAGCCTATAGACAGAAACTAAAACAGGAAACGCCCGTGCTGAGGTCTGTTCAACGCTGGTCCGACCAATCTGATTCCACGCTTCAAGATTGCTTCGATCACGTGGACTGGGATATGTTCCGGATAGCGTCAAACAACAACATTGATGTATAACGCTGATCCGGTGAGTGAGTTTATTAGCAAGTGCATCGGTGAATTTGTACCAACAGCAACTATTAAAACCTTCCCCAATCAGAAACCGTGGATTGATGGCAGCATTCGCACAAAACTGAAAGCGCGAACCACTGCTTTTAATCAGGGCAAGGTGACCGGAAACATGACCGAATACAAACAGTGTAGCTATTCCCTCCGCAAGGCAATCAAACAAGCTAAGTGTCAGTATAGAGACAAAGTAGAGTCGCAATTCAACGGCTCAGACACGAGAGGAATATGGCAGGGTCTACAGCCAATCACGGACTACAAAAAGAAAACAAGGCCAGTCTTGGACCCCGATGTATTGCTCCCAGACAAACTAAACAACTTCTTTGCTTGCTTTGAGGACAATAAAGTGCCACCGACACGGCCCACTACCAAAACCTGCAGACTCTCATTCAATGCAGCCAACGTGAGTAAAACATTTAAACGTGTCAACCCTCGCAAGGCTCCCGGTCCAGACGGCATCCCTAGCCGCGTCCTCGGAGCATGCGCAGAGTAGCTGGCAGGTGTGTTTACGGACATATTCAATCAATCCCCATCCCAGTCTGCTGTTCCCACATGCTTCAAGAGGGCCACCCTTGTTCCTGTTCCCAAGATAGCAAAGGTAACTGAGCTGAACGACTATTGCCCTATAGCACTCACTTCCATCATCATGAAGTGCTTTGAGAGACTAGTCAAGGATCATATCATCTCCACCCTACCTGACACCGTAGACCCACTCCAATTTGCTTACCGCCCCAATAGGTCCACAGGAATCGCAATCACACTGCACACTGCCCTAACCCATCTGGACAAGAGGAATACCTATGCAAGAATGTTGTTCATCGACTACAGCTCGGCATTTAACACCATAGTACCCTCCAAACTCGTCATTAAGCCCAAGACCCTGGGTCTCGACCCCGCCCTGTGCAACTGGGTCCTGGACTTTCTGACGGGCCGCCCCCCAGGTGGTGAGGGTAGGAAACATCTCCACCCCGCTGATCCTCAACACTGGGGCCCCACAAGGGTGCGTTCTCAGCCCTCTCCTGTACTCCCAGTTCACCCCTGACAGCGTGGCCATGCACGCCTCCAACTCAAATCATCAAGTTTGCAGACGACACTACAGTAGTAGGCTTGATTAACAACAACGACGAGACGGCCTCAGAGTGTGGTGTCTGTAAAACAACCTCGCACTCAACGTCAACAAAACAAAGGAGATGATCGTGGACTTCAGGAAACAGCAGAGGGAGCACCCCCCTATCCACATCGATGGGACAGTAGTGGAGAAGGTGGAAAGATCCTCGGCGTACACATCATGGACTAACTGAAATGGTCCACTCACACAGACAGCGTGGTGAAGAAGGTGCAACAGCGCCTCTTCAACCTCAGGAGAATGAAGAAATTTGTCTTGTCACCAAAAACACTCAAACTTTTACAGATGCACAATCGAGAGCATCCTGTCGGGCTGTATCACCACCTGGTATGGCAACTGCTCCGCCCACAACCGCAAGGCTCTCCAGAGAGTAGTGAGGTCTGCACAACGCATCACCGGGGGCAAACTACCTGCCCTCCAAGACACCTACACCACCCGATGTCACAGGAAGGCCAAAAAGATAATCAAGGACAACAACCACCAGAGCCACTGCCTGTTCACCCCACTATCATCCAGAAGGCGAGGTCAGTACAGGTGCTTCAAAGCTGGGACTGAGAGAGTGGAAAAACAGCTTCTATCTCAAGGCCATCAGACTGTTAAATAGCCATCACTAACATTGAGTGGCTGCTGCCAACATACTGACCCAAATCTCTAGCAACGTTTGCCATGTTTCTGTCGATTATTATGGAGCGATTTAATTTGATTGCTTTTCTGATTTCCGTGACCAAGTTACCTGCTGCGAGCTGGACAAAATGCTATGCTAGGCTATCGATGAACTTACACAAATGCTTGTCTAGCTTTGGCTGTAAAGCATATTTTTAAAATCTGAGATGACAGGGTGATTAACAAAAAGCTAAGATGTGTCTCAATATATTTCATTTGTGATTTTCATGAATAGGAATATTTTCTAGGGATATTTATGTCCGTTGCGTTATGCTAAAACTCCCATGCGGGTTTGGGAGTCACAAGAAGTTTTAAACTAACAAGTCACAAATTTCCTGTCTAAGAGAATAAAAATATCTGAGTAGTTTGGCGTTAGATCATAGTTTAGAGTTGGTGTGAGCACATTTTCTGGTTGTAAATATGTTTTCTGATTGAGATGCTGTTTACTCTGAAGTTCATGGTGTTCAGTATTTGTTGTAGTATGACATAACTAAATTACAACTATTGGTAAAGGCATCTTTTTCATGACAATTAAATATTTGTGTATTTCAGTTGATTTTCTTTTTAAATACGTTAATAAAATGTCATACAACCTGACTATGCCATCATAAACCAACCAATTTTGTGCGCTAGGCTGTTAACTCTATCTCTGCTCGCTAGGGGTAAATACTTCCCCCTACCTGCAGACCACAGCAGGGTATGTGTGTACGTGCATGTGCACCACCATCTCCAAAGTGTGTATGTACCACTATGCTTCTGATTGATGGCATGGGCCCCCAGCTTCAGAGATATTTACACACAATAAATAGAGCACATCTAACCTGGTCCAGATGCCTGCTGTGTGTGTCCTCCCCTAGTCCGGACCCCTGCTCTGCTCATGTCACAGCCCTCCTCCAGGCTGGATGGCATTAACAGCAACTACATCCATGTGGTTCACATTGTGGCTGTGATGGATAAGTGATGTGTGTGTATGTGTACCACAAAAACATCCACCTCCATGGGGTGACTCCTGAACCCACGTTTTGTGTGTGGGGGGGGAGGGGGGACTACTAACTGTAGACCTCCATGCCTCCTCTCTCTGGCCCTGAGCCCCCACTGCATGGCAGTTTCATACAGGAACAAACGGGTAGAGATGGTGTTACGTAATATCAGCTACAGGGCCACTTTGTTCCAGCATCTATACCAATACAAACTATTTTCGGCTGGCGTTCGTTCGTTTGCAATCTCGTCATGTAAAAACTGGCACACGGGCATTTTCCAGCTCTAATGCCAGGTTCAGCAAATTTAGTGAATTTAGGATGATTCGTCTTCCTGGTTCTATGGTGATAACGTCCATGGCGCATCCAATGCGACTTCTGCTTTGTTTTAATATTTTATGCCCACGGGGGGGAAATGATGGTGCCTGTAAGTCTGACATTGCCTATTTAAAACAAGCTGTTTCGTTTTGTTTAGCATTTGATTATAATTATTCCTTCTATTTTTTTTTTTGCCTTATCAATTATTAATTTAATCTTGTTTATTGTCAATGTTTGTCAAGTCCATGCTCAGCCATAATGCAATTTACAGCCCCTATATCAGTGTGAATGATATTGAAGCCATGCAATTACTTGGAACAATGTGCACTACAAATGCGTTAAAGATAGGTCTACATTTTGTTATTTCGTTTCTGTAAGCGATTTAACAAACTATAACAGACTAACTTTGGAATTTGAGTTTATTCCGAGGCAAAGCATAAAATACAGTTAATACACAGCTTGATGCTGATTGGCCATTGAGGGGCCAAGCCTCTGCACACCCACAACTTGTTTATTCATCAAAACCCAGCCCTTTTGCGACAACGCTAGCAAGTGTGCCTATAATTGTGATCGGGGAAAAAGCAACAATGTTCCTGGCGAAGAAGGCTGATATTATGTAAAAGGTACAGGGATTGGAGTGCTGAGGACTGGGGTAAAATACTTTTCTCTGATGAATCCCCTTTCTGGTTGTTTGGGTCATCTGGAAAAAAGCTTGTCCGAAGAAGAAAAGGTGAGAGCGAGCATCAGTCCTGTGTCAAGCCAACAGTAAAGCATCCTGAGACCATTCATGTGTGGGGTTGCTTCTCAGCCAAGGGAGTGGGCTCACTCTCACAATTTTTTGCCTAAGAACACAGCCATGAATAAAGAATGGTACCAACACATCCTCTGAGAGCAACTTCTCCCAACCATCCAGGAACAGTTTGGTGACGAACAATGCCTTTTCCAGCATGATGGAGCACCTTGCCATTAGGAAAAAGTGACAACTAAGTGGCTCGGGGAACAAAACATTTATATTTTGGGTCCATGGCCAGGAAACTCCCCAGACCTTAATCCCATTGAGAACTTGTGGTCAATCCTCAAGAGGTGGGTGGACAAACAAAATCCCACAAATTCTGACAAACTCCAAGCATTGATTATGCAAGAATGGGCTGCCATCAGTCAGGATGTGACCCAGAAGTTAATTGACAGCATGCCAGGGTGAATTGCAGAGGTCTTGAAAAAGAAGGGTCAACACTGCAAATATTGACTCTTTGCATCAACTTCATGTAATTGTCAATAAAAGCCTTTGACACGTATGAAATGCTTGTAATTATACTTCAGTATTCCATGGTAACATCTGACAAAAATATCTAAAGACACTGAAGCAGCAAACGTTGTGGAAATTAATATTTGTGTCATTCACAAAACTTTTGGCAATGACTGTGCAGTGATCTGTGAGCTGCCCTGACAGCTGGTGCTTAAAGCTAGTGAGGGAGATATGAGTCTCCAGCTTCAGTCATTTTTGCAGTTTGTTCCAGTCATTGGCAGTAGAGAAGTGGAAGGAAAGGTGGCCAAAGGAGGAATTGGCTTTGGGGGTGACTAGTGAGATATACCTACTGGAGCGCGTGCTATGTATCACTGTAGAATTCTGTGGTAGCCATGCTGGTTAAGTGTGCCTTGAATTCTAAATAAATCACAGACTGTGTCACCCGCAAAGCACCCCCACACCATAACACCTCCTCCTCCATGCTTTACGGTGGGAAATACACATGCAGAGATCTGTTCACCCACACCGCATCTCACAAAGGCACGGAAGTTGGAATCAAAAATCTCAAATTTTGGCTCCAGACCAAAGGACACATTTCCACCGGTTTAATGTCCATTGCTTGTGTTTCTTGGCCCACACAAGTCTCTTCTTCTTATTGGTGTCCTTTAGTAGTGTTTTCTTTGCAGCAATTTGACCATGACCATGATGGCCTTTGGAACGTTGTCCCATTCCCCTTCAATGGCTGTGTGAAGTTGCTTGGTATTGGCGGGAACTGGAACACGCTGTCATATACGTTGATACAGAGCATCCCAAACATGCTCAATGGGTGACATGTATGGTGAGTATGCAGGCCATGGGACTGGGACATTTTCAGCTTCCAGAAACGGTGTGCAGATCCTTACAACACGGGGCCATGCTTTATTTAAAAAATCCACTGGGGCTGATATGCTTTATTCATTTTTGCTGCAGCCCGCTGCCCCCCTGATTGCTGAATCATTAGCCCATATTTTTTACCTGATTATTATATATGGTACTATCCCCAAGGTTTGGAAGGTGGCCTATGTATTCCCCCTTCACAAAGGTGGTGACCCTAGAGACTTAAATAATCATTGCCCTATTTCTAAACTTTCTTGCCTTGCTAAAATGTTAAAATCCTTGATTAATTCCCAGCTAAGATATTTCTTATCCTTGAAATGTATTCTAAATGTACATCAGTCGGGTTTTAGACCAGGTCATATTACTATCTCTGCTGCATCCCTATTTATACATTGTGTTTAACTGTAAGGATAAAAGGCAACATTGTGCTGCCTTCTTCATTGACCTGTCAAAAGCTTTTGAAAGTATTGATAACTTACTGCTAAATCAGAGGATTTCCTCAATTGGCCTAGACTAGGCTCTCAAGTAACTGTTTTTTAAAAATTACTTGCAAATACAGTAGCTTGTGAAATTATTCACCCCCTTGGCATTTTTCCTATTTTGTTGCCTTACAACCTGGAATTAAAATAGATTTGAGGGGTTTGTATCATTTGATTTACACAACATGCCTACCACTTTGAAGATGCAAAATATTTTTTTTATTGTGAAACAAACCAGAAATAAGACACTTTTTTTTTTTAACTTGAACGTGCATAACTATTCATCCCCCAAAGTCAACTTTGTAGAGCCACCTTTGTAGCAATTTCAGCTGCAAGTCTCTTGGGGTATGTCTCTATAAGCTTGGCACATCTAGCCACTGGGATTTTTGCCCATTCTTCAAGGCAAAACTGCTCCAGCTCCTTCAAGTTGGATGGGTTCCAGCAATCTTTTAAGTCATACCACAGATTCTCAATTGGATTGAGGTCTGGGCTTTGACTAGGCCATTCCAAGACATTTAAATGTTTCCCCTTAAACCACTCAAGTGATGCTTTAGCAGTATGCTTAGGGTCATTGTTCTGCTGAAAGGTGAACCTCGGTCCCAGTCTCACATCTCTGGAAGACTGAAACAGGTTTCCCTCAAGAATTTCCCTGTGTTTTGTGCAATCCATCATTCCTTCAATTCTGAACACTTTCCCAGTCCCTGCCGATGAAAAGCATCCCCACAGCATGATGCTGCCACCATCATTCTTCACTGCGGGGATGGTATTCTCGGGGTGATGAGAGGTGTTGTGTTTGTGCCAGACATAGTGTTTTCCTTGATGGCCAAAAAGCTCAATTTTAGTCTAATCTGACCAGAGTACCTTCATCCATATGTTTGGGGAGTCTACCACATTCCTTTTGGCGAACACCAAACATCTTTGCTTATTTTTTTCTTTAAGCAATGGCTTTTTCCTGGCCACTCTTCCATAAAGTAAGTTCCATTTGTAAGTCGCTCTGGATAAGAGCGTCTGCTAAATGACTTAAATGTAAATGTAAATGTAAAGCCCAGCTCTATGGAGTGTACGGCTTAAAAGTGGTCCTATGGAGAGATACTCCAATCTCCGCTGTGGAGCTTTGCAGCTCTTTCAGCGTTATCTTTGGTCTCTTTGTTGCCTCTCTGATTAATGCCCTTCTTGCCTGGTATTGGTGGGCGGCCCTCTCTTGGCAGGTTTTGTTGTGGTGCCATATTCTTTCAATTTTTTTAATAATGGATTTAATGGTGCTCTGTGGGTTGTTCAAAGTTTCAGATATTTTTTAATTACCCAACCCTGATCTGTACTTCTCCTTTGGAGAGCTCCTTTGTCTTCATAGTTCTGCTTGCTTGGTGGTGCCCCCTGCTTGCTTGGTGGTGCCCCTTGCTTAGCGGTGTTGCGGACTCTGGGGCCTTTCAGAACAGGTGATACTGAGATCATGTGACAGATCATGTGACACTTAGATTGCACACAGGTGGACTTTATTTAACTAATTATGTGACTTCTGAAGGTAATTGTTTGCACCAGATCTTATTTAGGGGTTTCATAGCAAAGGGGGTGAATACATGTGCACGCAACACTTTTCCTTTTTTTTTTTTTTTTTTTTTTCATTTCACTTCACCAATTTAGACTATTTTGTGTATGTCCATTACATGAAATCCAAATAAAAATCCATTTAAATTACAGGTTGTAATGCAACAAAATAGGAAAACCGCCAAGGGGGGTGAATACTTTGCAATGCACTGTAGAACTCAATGTGTATCTACTGATGGTGGTAAATCAGTTTTCCTGGATATTGCGAAAGGCGTCCCGCTGGGGTCGATTCTGGGTTTTACTTTTTACTGTTTACATGAACAATATCAAATTTCCTGTAGAAAATTGTAACCTGCACTTGTATGCTGATGATACTGTTGGCTATGCAATTGCCCCCACGGTTAACCAGGCTCCACTGAACTACAGTCTGCCTTCATTGTATTACAGAAAAACTTTATTGACCTGAAATGAGTATTGCATGTTTTCTAGAGCGCATAAAATAACTCTGATTTATGCATATGCACTTTGGATAGTGTCCATATTGATCATGGCCCTGCTTACAAATATCTGGATAGATGAAAAGCTGTCTTTTAAAAAGCATATTGATGAGTTAGTTAAGAAACAGAATAAAAATGGGCTTCTTCGCTAAATAGTAGAAAGCAAATTATTCAGTCGATGTTCCTATCTGTCCTAGTCTATAGTGACATCTATATGAACACAGCTGCCACTTCATTAAAGCTGTTAAGATTCAGTTTATCATAGCGCACTGCGCTTTATTACAGACAACAATTACAGACAACAATTCATGGCTGCATTCTCTACCAGAAAGTTGGTTGGCCCTCTGATGTCACAGGTTGATACTACATTGCTATGTTTTCATTTATAAAGCCCCTTTCCTAAAAGTCACACTGTACCAAACATCTTTACTAAACTTAAGACATACGAGTTATCACACCCGGTCTTAGGGATGCAAGCATTACCCATGACATGATGCAGCCACCGCTATTTTTGAAAATATGGAAAGTGGTACTCAGTAATGTTTTGCATTTGATTTGCCCCTAACATAACACTTTGTATTCAGGACAAAATGTGAACTGCTTCACTGCTCTACTGAGGGACCTTACAATTATCTGTATGTGTGGGGTACAGAGGTAGTTGCTCAAAAATCATGTTAAACATTGTTATTGCATTATTGTACTTTTAGTGAGTCCACACAACTTATTACGTGACTTGATAAGGAAATGTTCACTCCTGAACTTTTTAGATTTGCCATAACAAAGGGGTTGAATATTTATTGACCTAAGACATTTCAGCTTTTCACTGGTAATTAAAATGTGTGTGTGTGTGTGTAGACCTTGTACTGTGAGCTCCCATGTGTGTCAACCATGCCACAAGTTGACACTCTAGTTCTCGATGTGCGACGTCATCTCTTCCCCCCTTTGTTTCCCCGCTCAGGAGAAACTTTCTAAAATTGTCTTTTTGTTTCAACGTTCACAACAGCCCAGTTTCCTCTGGCATCTAGCTGTGTGTGTAATTGATACTCCTATAAAGTACGTCCTGAAAACAGGAACTGTATGGAAATAGGCAAGGATATGGAAGGGTGTCAGTCTTCCTCTCTGACATTATTTATATTTTATATATACAGTGGGGCAAAAAAGTATTTAGTCAGCCACCAATTGTGCAAGTTCTCCCACTTAAAAAGATGAGAGGCCTGTCATTTTCATCATAGGTACACTTCAACTATGACCTATGACAGACAAAATGAGGGAAAAAAATCCAGAAAATCACATTGTAGGATTTTGAATGAATTTATTTGCAAATTATGGTGGAAAATAAGTATTTGGTCACCTACAAACAAGCAAGATTTCTGGCCCTCACAGACCTGTAACTTCTTCTTTAAGAGGCTCCTCTGTCCTCCACTCGTTACCTGTATTAATGGCACCTGTTTGAACTTGTTATCAGTATAAAAGACACCTGTCCACAACCTCAAGCACATGGGCTACCAACAGCTTACCACAGAAAATACACTTAGTATTACTGTCTTAGCTACAGTATACATATCTCCTAGGCATATTACATAATTCATGAAGCAACATACAATACATTTTTGGACTCACTTTGTTGTGCTGTGCTCACTTGATCAGGAAGGTGGCGCGGTGGTCCTTCATGGGCAAATGTTGTCATCAATGTCTGGCATTCTCTGAATTTAGGGTGCTTTCAAGACAACTGGAAACTCTGGGAAAAAAAACAAGGTCAAATCATGATGTCAGTGATCTTCAGGTCAGAGCTCTTGAAAGAGGCCCAAGTTCCCAACTTGGAATTTTGAATTGGATGAATGTTCAAAACATATTTCCCAGTCAGAGCTAGTTTTTTCTGAAGTCTGAGATTTCCCAGTTCTGAGTTTCTAGTCATTTCGATCTCAGCAGAAGTCATGCTGGATTGACAGCATGGCCAATGTTGAATGTTTATCATTTTAAGATTGGGAAAGAGACCCTTTAAACCCAGACTTGGACCACACACCTAGTGATTGCTTTGCAGTGCTTGCAATTACCCACTGTTTCCTTCCAAACTGCTCATTGTCGAATTTGTGATTTCTAACTTGTTGTGTCATGTTTATGGCCGATGAGCACCGATAAGTTTTATCTATAATTTCTCTATAACTCTATGGCAGCACCCAAGGGGCTTGAATTTTCGAGCTCCCAGCTCCCTGGGCTACAATATCCGGACCCCTTCTACTGCCGGTACTGGGCATGGCCGATCCTTTACGACTGGAATACCGACATATTCTGCTCTAGGATTCCAACAGGCTCCTCAGGCGCGACGTCCTCTGAAGGCCCATTCTGCTAACCGCTGCCTGCTAGCTATCTAGAGCTATTTGGAACCCTACTAATCCACGACCGGTCTGCTAACTGCTAGCTTGCTAGCCCCGGTCTGCTAACTGCTAGCTTGCTAATCCCGGTCAGCTAACTGCTAGCTTGTTAGCCCCGGCCTGCTAACTGTCTGAATCGCCGTGGCCCCAGCCAGCCCAACCACTCACTGGACCCATATGATCACTTGCCTTAACCAACCATGTTGTTCCACCTCCTACATATGCGATGACATCACCTGGTTTAAACATCTCTAGACACTATATCTCTCTCATCATTTCTCAATGCCTAGGTTTACCTCCAATGTACTCACATCCTACCTTACCTTTGTCTGTACACTATGCCTTGAATCTATGCTATCGTGCCCAGAAACCTGCTCCTTTTATTCTTTGTTCCGAACGCGCTAGAAGGTCAGTTCCTATAGCCTTTAGCCGTACCCTTATCCTACTTCTCCTCTGGTGATGTAGAGGTTAATCCAGGTCCTGCAATGCCTAGCTCCACTCCCACTCCCCAGGTGCTCTCATTTGTTGACTTCTGTAACCGTAAAAGCCTTGGTTTCATGCATGTTAACATTAGAAGCCTACTCCCAAAGTTTGTTTTACTCACTGCTTTAGCACACTCTGCCAACCCAGATGTCTTAGCCGTGACTGAATCCTGGCTTAGGAAAACCACCACTGAAATCTCCATCCCTAACTATAACATTTTCCACCAAGATAGAACTGCCAAAGGGGGCGGTGTTGCAATCTACTGCAAAGATAGACAGAACTCTGGAGGCTTACTACCCAGGTCAGTACCCAAACAATTCGAGCTTCTACTTCTAAAAATTCAACCTTTCCAGAAACAAGTCTCTCACCGTTGCCGCTTGCTATAGACTAACCTCTGCCCCCAGCTGTGCCCTCGACACTATATGTGAATTGATTGCCCCCCATCTATCTTCTGAGCTCGTGCGACTAGGTGACCTAAACTGGGACACACTTAACACTCCGGCCATCCTACAATCTAAGTTTGATGCCCTCAATCTCACACAAATTATCAATGAACCTACCAGATACAAACCCAAATCTGATAACACGGGCACCCTCATAGATAGCATCCTAACTTACTCGCCCTCCAAATACACATCTGCTGTTTTCAATCAATCCGTAATGGGTCTGCGATCAAACAAACACCCCTCATCACTGTCAAACACTCCCTAAAACACTTCTGCGAGCAGGCCTTTCTAATCAACCTGGCCAGGGTATCCTGGAATGACATTGACCTCATCCCGTCAGTAGAGGATGCCTGGTTATTCTTTAAAAGTGCCTTCGACACCATCTTAAACAAGCATGCCCCATTAAAAAAAATGTAGAACCAGGAATAGATATAGTCAGACAGGTCTGGAGTGAACCAATGACTATATCTATTCCTGGTTCTAAATTTTTTGAATGGAGCATGCTTGTTTAAGATGGCGTTCTGCATTAGCATTGAATAGCCCCCACGATATGTAACTTTACAGGGAATTTGGGAACAAATATACACAGGCAGTTAGGAAAGCGAAGGCTGCCTTTTCAAGAAGAAATTGCATCCTGTAGTACAAACTCAAAACAGTTCTGGGACACTGGAAAGTCCTTGGAGAATAAGAGCACCTCCTCCCAGCTGCCCACTGCTCTTAGGCTAGGAAACACTGTTAGCACCGATAAATCCACTATAATTGAGCATTTCAATAAGCAATTCTCTACGGCTGGCCATGCTTTCCACCTGGCTACCACTACCCCGGTCAACTGCCCGGCATCCTCCACAGCAACCCGCCCAAGCCCCCACCATTTCTCCTTCACCCAAATCCAGATAGCAGATGTTCTGAAAGAGCTGCAAAATCTGGACCCCTACAAATCAGCCGGGCTAGACAATCTGGACCCTCACTTTCTCTGCCGAAATTGTTGCAACCCCTATTACTAGCCTGTTCAAACTCTCTTTCGTATCGTCTGAAATTCCCAAAGATTGGAAAGCTGCCACAGTCATCCCCCTCCTCAAAGGGGGTGACACTCTAGACCCAAATTGCTACAGACCGATATCTATCCTACCCTGTCTTTCTAAGGTCTTCAAAAGCCAAGTTAACAGATTACCGACCATTTTGAATCCCATCGTACCTTTTCCGCTATGCAATCTGGTTTCAGAGCTGGTCACAGGTGCACCTCAGCCACGCTCAAGGTCCTAAATGATATCATAACCGCCATCGATAAGAGACATTACTGTGCAGCCGTATTCATCGACATGGCCAAGGCTTTCGACTCTGTCAATCACCATATTCTTATTGGCAGACTTGACAGCCTTGGTTTCTCAAATGATTGTCTTGCTTGGTTTACTAACTACTTCTCTGATAGAGTTCAGTGTGTCAAATCGGAGGGCCTGTTGTCCGGACCTCTGGCAGTCTCTATAGGGGTGCCACAGGGTTCAATTCTCGGGCCGACTCTCTTCTCTGCATACGTCAATGATGTTGCTCTTGCTGCTGGTGATTCTCTGATCCACCTCTACGCAGACGACACCATTCTGTATACTACTGGCCCCTCTTTGGAACCTGTGTTATCTAACCTCCAAACGAGCATCAATGCCATACAACTCTCCTTCTGTGGCCTACAACTGCTCTTAAATGCTAGTAAAACTAAATGCATGCTATTCAATCGATCACTGCCTCCACCTGCCCACCCGTCCAGCATCACTACCTACTCTGGACGGCTATGTGTCTGGTTAAATCTAGAATCAGCTTCCTATATCGCAGCATAGCATCCTTCACTCATGCTGCCAAACATACCCTCGTAAAACTGACCATCCTACCGATCCTCGACTTCAGCAATGTAATTTACCAAATAGTCTCCAGCACTCTACTCAGCAAACTGGATGCAGTCTATCACAATGCCATCCGTTTTGTCACCAAAGCCCCATTCACTACCCACCACTGCAACCTGTATGCTCTCGTTGGTTGGACCTCGCTTCATACTCGTCTCCAAACCCACAAATCCAATTCCTGCTTTGGTCGCCTTTCCTTCCAGTTCTTTGCTGCCAATGACTTTAACGAACTGCAAAAATCACTGAAGCTGGAGACTCATCACCCTCACCAGCTGTCAGAGCAGCTTACAGATCACTGCACCTGTACATAGATGTGCTGTTTACAGATGGACTATCTACCTCATCCCCATACGGTACTTATTTATTTATCTTGCTCCTTTGCACCCCAGTATCTCTACTTGCACATTCATCTTCTGCACATCTACCATTCCAGTGTTTAATTGCTATATTGTAATTACTTTGCCACCATGGCCTATTTTTTTGCCTTAACTCCCTTATCTTACCTCATTTGCATTCACTGTATATAGACATTTTTGTTTTCTTTTTGTCTACTGTATTATTGACTGTGTTTTGTTTATTCCATGCGTAACTCTGTGTTGTTGTATGTGTCAAATTGCTATGCGTTATCTTGGTCAGGTCTCAGTTGTAAATGAGAACTTGTTTTCAACTAGCCTACCTGGCTAAATAAAGGTGTTCTCGACTAGCCTACCTGGTTAAATAAAGGTGTTCTCAACTAGCCTACCTGGTTAAATAAAGGTGTTCTCAACTAGCCTACCTGGTTAAATAAAGGTGGGGAAAAAATAAGAAAAAAATCATATATGAACAATTGGGAGTTGGGGCCAATTTAATTGTAACATTTTCCTTTGTGTTAAATACAATCTGGGAATAAACTTAAAATGTATTAATTGATGCTTCGGCTTATGGGATGCCATGGTCATATTCTTCCATATTCTGTTCCAGTTAAAGGGTTGTACTTTTAATGGCTAAAGTACAAACTTTCCAAAGGTTGTTTAAATATTATAGAGATCAGACCTTTTGGGGGTGCAGATAATTTATTTATAAATCCCATCATTGGATGGTTCAGTAGTTGGGTTACCCAAGGGACTCCAGAAGCCAGTGATGCTGAAAAAACGAGTTGCCTGGAAATGTGTATGTATCTTTCAAAACTTGGAATGTTCTCAACCCATTACTGTCCATCATTTTGGCAAGCGTACGAATTCCACATTTCGACCACTGGGGGAAACAAACAGAAACAAACATCTTTCTGGTAAGAAGAGGGGCAGGGGCGTATGCCTTATGGCTAACGAGACGTGGTGTGATTACAGAAACTCAAATCCTTCTGTTCACCTGATTTTAGAATTCCTCACAATCAAATGTCGACCGCATTATCTACCAAGAGAATTCTCTTCGATTATAATCACAGCCGTATATATTCCCCCCCAAGCAGACACATTGATGGCTCTGAACAAACTTTATTTGACTCTTTGCAAACTGGAATCCATACATCCTGAGGCTGCATTCATTGTAGCTGGGGATTTTAACAAGGCTAATCTGAAAACAAGACTCCCTAAATTGTATCAGATTATCGATTGCGCAACCAGGGCGGGAAAAACCTTGGATCATTGTTATTCTAACTTCCGCGACGCATATAAGGCCCTGCCCCGCCCTCCTTTTGGAAAAGCTGACCACGACTCCATTTTGCTGATCCCTGCCTACAGACAGAAACTAAAACAAGAAGCTCCCACGCTGAGGTCTGTCCAACGCTGGTCCGACCAAGCTGATTCCACACTCCAAGACTGCTTCCATCACGTGGACTGGGATATGTTTCGTATTGCGTCAGATAACAACATTGACGAATACGCTGATTCGGTGTGCGAGTTCATTAGAACGTGCGTTGAAGATGTCATTCCCATAGCAACGATTAAAACATTCCCTAACCAGAAACTGTGGATTGATGGCAGCATTCGCGTGAAACTGAAAGCGCGAACCACTGCTTTTAATCAGGGCAAGGTGACTGGTAACATGACGGAATACAAACAGTGCAGCTATTCCCTCCGCAAGGCTATCAAACAAGCTAAGCGTCAGTATAGAGACAAAGTAGAATCTCAATTCAACGGCTCAGATACGAGGTATGTGGCAGGGTCTACAGTCAATCATGGACTACAAGAAGAAAACCAGCCCAGTCACGGACCAGGATGTCTTGCTCCCAGGCAGACAAAATAACTTTTTTGCCCGCTTTGAGGACAATACAGTGCCACTGACACGGCCTGCAACGGAAACATGCGGTCTCTCCTTCACTGCAGCCGACGTGAGGAAAACATTTAAACGTGTTAACCCTCGCAAGGCTGCAGGCCCAGACGGCATCCCCAGCCGCGCCCTCAGAGCATGTGCAGACCAGCTGGCCGGTGTGTTTACGGACATATTCAATCAATCCATATACATTCCTGCAGTCATCATGACATTTGCATCATGACATTTGCACGATCTCTCAAAACTTGAGACATCTGTGGCATTGTTTTGTGTGACAAAACTGCATATTTTAGAGTGGCCTTTTATTGTCCCCAGTTCAAGGTACACCTGTGTAATGATCATGCTGTTTATCAGCTTCTTGATACTCCACACCTATCAGGTGGATGGATTATCTTGGCAAAGGAGAAATGCTCACTAACAGCAATGTAAACAATTTTGTGAACAAAATTGGAGAGAAATACTATTTTTGTGTGTATGGAACATTTCTGTGATCTTTTATTTCAGGACCAATAGGACCCACACATAGGACCAACACTTTACATGTTGTGTGTATATTTTTGTTCAGTGTAAATTGCAGGTTTTGCAGAATTGATTCTCGTCTGTAATGCATGCCAGTGGGGTATTGGTGCTCTTTTTTTCCCTTCGATATTGTGAATTTACATTTTTGAAATTTCACAGATAACATATTTTGGTTTTCTTAACGTTCTGGGAAAGTTACAAAGTTGGGAACACACACACACCTGGGATTACACAATTACAAATGAACTATTAACACAATTATAATTGCAGTTATCAATTTGTTGTATATCACGGTTTTTCGGAGAAATCTGCTATCTGATTCGCATCTAATTCAGCCTCACTCTCAATTTCCTTAAGTTCTTCCAAAAGTTCTGTGAAGTTCCTCATTCCATATGACTTCATAAACATTTCCTCTGTTCTCCTTTTTGTCTTGTCCATCATCTTCACCTTCACCAGATCTTTCAGAAGGCCTGTGTAATCCCCCACTCCAAGTTTAATACGTTTTTTTAGTGGAAGAAAAAGTTATTCACAAAATGATGTGCACTCACTTCCACACACACACTTTATCTCCTCTTTCAGCAGTTTGATCCAATATGGCCCTTTAGATATGCACCGTTCCCAGAACTTTTTCTATTCCATGAACCAAACGGGAACCACAGGGAACGATAGCTCGAATTTAACCAAAAAATAAAATTTTATTTGAACGTTCTCAGAACAATGTGTTTCTACCTTTCCAAAATAGCAAAGTCCCATGTGAAAGTTATTTTTCTGAGAACCAAAAGAGAACCTTTAGGAAACGTTACAGGAATGTTCTGTGCTTGCTGGGTTCTGGTTGGATTCATAGTCTTTCCCCATTTTACTGTCCTAATTGCCCCATTCTTATAACCTCTGATGATAAGGGATTGAGTCTATTGGAGAGGGTCAGCTTCAGCAAATTGAGGTGCAGAATCACTGATCTACAAATAGTATACCCCCCCCTCCCCTAGTTTAGGCAATCCCCCACCACCAAATACTCATGCACAACCAGACATTAAATAATCGATTGGAGACTACTTGTGTCAATTAAAGAGCGTTTCCTAGGATTTTTGGACTGCAGCAAACCCAGTGCTGGAAATAACGGTCAAAGAAAACCCAGAAAAAACAACCAAAACACCTGGCTGGAGACATTACAGGTGCAAAGGACACAAATATTTTAGAGATTTTAGAGATGCGTGGTCAAGCTTTTCGGGTGGCGCCAACTGGTAAGATGCTTCAGGAGGGTGGTCATGTTTGCTAGCAAGGCAGAGGTCCTGGGTTTGAGCCTCGGTGTTGGCTGATTCAGGAGGCCTACACCGTGACATCCTTTATGCATGCATGCTTCCATACACACTCGCATGCATACACACGCCTCTCTGCTGGTGTACAGCTCATGTAGGATTGACCTCTTGAACAGAGGTCAATCAACTCTTCTCCAGACCACCATAAGCATTATGGGATTGA
Organism: Oncorhynchus keta; assembly: GCF_023373465.1. NCBI lineage: Eukaryota > Metazoa > Chordata > Actinopteri > Salmoniformes > Salmonidae > Oncorhynchus > Oncorhynchus keta. Next base: position 20,281,026 of record NC_068446.1, read on the forward strand.
TTTTTCCTTGGGGGTCGTTAGCCACATGTTCTCACTGCGTTTCAGCTGTCAGTGTATCAGTTAATAAGAAACTATTATATAATGGTTGCAGTTACATTTTGAAAACACTGTAGTTGTCCCTGTCCTGTGATGGGTTATATTGTTCAAGTGTTGTAGTGAAAGAATTGTACAGTATAGAAAAAAGGCTTCCAAAAGGGTTCTTCAGCTGTTCCCATAGAAGAACCCTGTTTGGTTACAGGTCAAATACTTTTGGATTCCATTTACCGGGAAGGAAAAAGGGTTCTTCAAAGGGTTTTCTTATGGGGACATCCGAAGAACCCTTTTAGGTGCTAGACTGCACACACACACAAATTCCCAGTGGTGGAAACACAGATGCTTTTCTCCTCAGTGGAAATTGCCTCACGCAGCCAGGTAAATATGAAGCTTCCAGTAAACACTCGGAGCCAGTAGTAGAACAACGATGTGAGAGAGAGAGAGAGAGGAAGAGAGCGAGAGTCGGTGCTTCAGAGCTCCGGGTGAGTTAGAGTGCTGATATCCGTCCCCCAGGGATAACCCTGGGGCCTGATGGGAATCTCTCTGGAAACGCTGATTACTCAAACAGAAACTCAAACTGATTACTCAAACAGTGTATAGGTTCCGGTGCTCAGTAGCAGTAACAAGATGGCAGCAAACTCCTACTGTCTCATCTCCTCTCCTCTTCCTGCTTCTCTCTCCAGGAACAAGATCATCAAGAGTCCATCAGAGCTATTTACAGTCCATCCATTGTGTGTGTGTGTGTGTGTGTGTGTGTGTGTGTGTGTGTGTGTGTGTGTGTGTGTGTGTGTGTGCGTGCGGAAGCAGTTCTGAAATAGCGCATTAGAGTGCCAGGAGCCAGAGTGGCACCAGACCACAGACACACACATCTGTCTCTGTGTCAGCCTCATCCTTCGCCAATCCTCCTCTTCCTCCTCACCCACTGCCATTAACTGACCCACTCTCTCAAAGGGGCATTATCATATATAGGAAATGAGAACACCCTTGATGCGTCTACAGCTGAGTTGGCCATGATAGTTCTGTCCGGTTATGGTATACTTACCAGCCTACTGGTCATTATGGACCGTTGGCCTATCACGGATCTGCGATGTTGAACTATGAACTGTAGACCCTCTCCGGCCCCTTACTCTGTCCTGCTGATGACTGTTCCTGCTGTCACATCTCCTGCCAACACACACATAAGCACGCACAACACTCTCATACACACAGCGAGAGAGAGAATGAGAGCTGGCATGTGTACCTGGCTCAGGAACAGAGAGTTGTACTAGTAGTTACCTTCAGATCAATAGCATCTGGTAGGAGGATAGGGTCCAGTACACATACACACACACACTCCCCAGCAGTCATAAACAGAAAGCATCTGATGTTTGGACAAACAACAGGCAGACTAATGACTCAACAACAAAAACATGCTGCAACCCTTTCTTTCTATTCTCAGTTGTGCCGACCTGTCGGTCTGCTAGTCATTACTGTTGGAGGGAGAAAACAGCAATCAACTCTCTGGCCACAATCCTGCCACACACAAGTTATAACACACATCCATATTTGTGTGTGTGTGTGTGTGCATGCGGATGTATGCCAGGGCTCGATAAACTGATGTCAGGTCAACGAAACAGAGTGATAAAGAGAGAGAGGGGGAGAGAGAGCAATACTAAGAAGGAGAAGGATGAAACAGAGACGAAGAGGAGGAAATGGGGAATAGCGATATGTGACTCAGCAATAATCCATAAAACACACTCCACATTCTGTGTGTGTGTGTGCGTGCGTTAGCCAGGACAGGCCTGTTAGTCCACTCAGCTGCAGTTTATCCCCCAGCATGCTTTGCAGCATGCCAAGATCAACAGCAGAGGCTTTGGAGCTGAAGAGGCTATTTCCTGCCTCCACAACCCCCAACGTGTGTGTGTGTGTGTGTGTGTGTGTGTGTGTGTGTGTGTGTGTGTGTGTGTGTGTGTGTGTGTGTGTGTGTGTGTGTGTGTGTGTGTGTGTGTGTGTGTGTGTGTGTGTGTGTGTGTGTGCGTGCGTGCGTGCGTGTGTGTGAGAGAGAGAGTGTGTAGGAGGATGCAGGTACATGAGTCAGTATATGATCTTGGCTGTTTAAGTTCACTGGTCAGGAGAACACTGAGTGCATGTGTGTGTATGTATACTGTAAATGTGTGTTTGTGCAAGGGAGACTGCAGGGATGTTTATATTGAAGGATAAGCCAGGAGCAGCCAGCTGGTTTGAGTTGAAGACAATAAGAGAGATTCAACCTGCATGTGGTTTTCATTTACCTACCCTTCCCTTCTCCCTTCGCCTCCATCCCCCCTTCTCTCTCCCCACCACACTAAAGGCTGAGTTATCTGCCCCTCTTTGGCATCTCTTGCTCCCTCCCTCCCTCCCTCCCTCCCTTGATCACTTAATTTCCTGGGCAATCTCTCCTCACCATTCAGAAACACATGAGCGAGCCACATGTCTATCAATAACCCATTCTCCAGCCTGTCTGCTGTGTTGTTGTAATGTCCAGTATATGACGTCATGTTTACATTACCAGCAGAGCCGCAGACTGTCCTGTTGTTCACCAACACCTCATCAGAACACCATCTCTGTCAAAGTAACCCACACGGATTTCATCAAACTCCTCCTCTGGACACATCTCAGCAAAGAGAGGGGGTAGGGAAGCATCTTTACTCTGTTCAGCAATCAGCTGCTTCTTAGACATTGAAGTGTTAACTGTAGGGACCCTCTCTTCTTTTAGAGGTCCTAGAAACTCGCTGACATTTGGTGTTTTCAAAGGAGAGGTCAACTCAGGAGATTTACCGAAATCAGAACCACACATAAATGTCTCAGACAGATCGAACATGGTGGGATCGCTGACGTCCTCCTCAACTCAAGACTTGCTCTTCTTAGACAGCATGTGTAACCCCACACGCAGGGAACACTCTAGGGTACTTTTCTGATAACACATCAGGTTCCTCTACTCTGGGTTCCTTACAGGTAACAGGACTTGGCACGCCCTTCCCACCAGCCAAATCGTTGCCCAAAATTAAAGACACTCCCTTCACTCACTCCAATGACGACAGACCGACCCAGTAGCAAGACCCGATTTGAGTTTGACATTATAGAAAGGAACTTCCATGCAACCCATCTCCACTCCACGCCTTGAACTAACACACTGTAACCAGTTGCTGAAGTGTCGGACGAAGGATAAACAAAATCAAGGATTGGTCTGCCCAAGTGTCTTGCAGTATCTTCACAGGCTGTTCAACAGCATCACCACTCTGCAGAGACACGAACCCGTCTAAAACTAAGGCTTCATACACATCTGATCCAAACTCTTGTTTAGTAGAGAATCCATTCCCAACCAGAGCCTTAACTGTCTGGAGGGCTCCCACAACAAGAAATAACTTTTTCTCCCTCATTTTTCCGTTTCAACTTAGGACACAAGAGACAATGTGTCCTTTCTCTCATAAGTAATGACAAACTGGCAGATACAAAAAAAAACTGTTTTTGCCCATCCTTATCTTTGAGGCACTTTGGGCGGAACGAGACTGAAACCTCGTAGTAGGAAGTGACTCTGGATTGTTTCGTGTCGAAGGGATAACTACTGTGTGCTTTGTTTGTAGTTTTGTGTCAACACAAACTCATCTGCAACGACTGCAGCTTTCTCCAGAGTGAGATGCTTCCCGCTGGGCAAACACTGGTTGAATCAATGTTGTTTCCACATCATTTCGATTCAATTACGTTGAACCAATGTGGAATAGACTTTGAGTTGTTGTCTGTGCCCAGTGGGTTGTGCTCATAAATGAAGGCAATTCTTGAACTGCTCGAGTTGAGTGTCTTTAAATCCTCAAGGTCCTCTGACCTCTTGAGAACCACACCACAGAGCAAAAAGACAAGCTTGTTCCCTTGGGAATCTCCTCCTCCTCAACTGTGCTGTGTGACCTGGGTGTGTTCAGCAGGACACGATGTGGGGGGGGGACGGGACGAGTGTTTCTTATTGGACAAGTTTCACCTATTTTTTTCCCCCACCGTTTTATTTTTTTGGATGAAGTTACACAGATGACCATGCGGTCCATATTCTCTCATCACTCCCCAGGATGTGGTCGATGTTGGTCAGTGTGTGTGACCATTGAGTGGTTGATCTGTGGTCATGATCTCCAACAGTAAGTAGTAATGTGGAGGTTTCTTGAAGGGCTCATTAAAACTGCCTGCCAGCATGATGAGTAATCAGGTTAGCAGATGACTCAGAGTACAGAGGGATGAGAAGGATGAGAGAGATAGAGAGGGGGAGAAGGGGAGGAAGAGAGATGGAGGGGTGCAGAGGGAATAGAGAGGGAAAATTTGAATATACAGTACCAGTCAAATGTTTGGACACACCTACTCATTCCAGGGTTTTTCTTTATTCTTACTATTTTCTACACTGTGGAATAACAGTGAATACATCAAAACTATAAAATAACACATATGGAATCATGTACTAACTAAAAAAGTGTTAAACAAACCTAAATATATTTTATATTTGAGATTCTTCAAAGTAGCCACACTTTGCCTTGATGACAACTTTGCACATTCTTGGCATTCTCTCAACCAGCTTCATGAGGTAGTCAACTGGAATGCATTTCAATTAACAGGTGTGCCTTGTTAAAAGTTCATTTGTAGAATTTCTTTCTTTCTTAATGCATTTGAGCCAATCGGTTGTTTTGTGACAAGGTAGGGGTGGTATACAGAAGATAGCCCTATTTGGTAAAAGACCAAGTACATATTATGGCAAGAAAAGCTCAAATAAGGAAAGAGAAATGACAGTCCATCATTACTTTAAGACAAGAAGGTTAGTCAATACGGAACATTTCAAGAAATTTGAAAGTTTCTTCAAGTGCAGTTCCAAAAGCCATCGAGCGCTTTGATGAAACTGGCTCTCATGTGGACCGTCACAGGAATGGAAGACCCAGAGTTACCTCTGCTGCAGAGGACAAGTTCATTCGAGTTAACTGCACCTCAGATTGCAGCCCAAATACATGCTTCACAGAGTTCAACTTCTTGTGACTACCCATCCCGGGTCCGAGAGCATAATCATCGACTGACACTAATTAGCATAACGCAACGGACATAAATCTTCCTAGAAAATCTTCCTATTCATGAAAATCACAAGTAAAATATATTGGAACACAGTTTAGCCTTTTGTTAATCACCCTGTCATCTCAGATTTTCAAAATATGCTTTACAGCCAAAGCTAGACAAGCTTTCGAGTAAGTTTATCGATAGCCTAGCATAGCATTATGCCTTGCTAGCAGCAGGCAACCTTGTCACCAAAATCAGAAAAGCATTCAAATTAAATCGTTTACCTTTGATGAACTTTGGATGTTTTCACTCACGAGACTCCCAGGTAGATAGCCAAAGTTAATTTTTTTCCCAAAATATTATTTTTGTAGGCGAAATAGCTCAGTTTGTTCTTCACGTTTGGCTGAGAAATCGACTGGATATTGCGGTCACCACAATGCCGAAAAATATTCAAAATTAGCTCCATAATATCGACAGAAACATGGCAAACGTTGTTTATAATCAATCCTCAAGGTGTTTTTCAAATATCTATTCGATAATATATCAACCGGGACAATTGGTTTCTCAGTAGGAGCGATTGGAATAATGGCTACCTCTGTATTTTACACGAGAGTCACCCTGGGAGCCATCAGGTGACCACTTATGCAATGTAGCCGCCTACGGCTATTCTTCAACATAAATGCGTAAAACTACGGCACAATGCTGTAGACACCTTGGGGAATACGTAGAAAGCGTAAGCTGGTTGATAGCACATTCACAGCTCAATAGGGACTCATTGGAACGCAGCGCTTTCAAAATATGGGGCACTTCCAGATTGGATTTTTCTCAGGCTTTTGCCTGCAACATCAGTTCTGTTATACTCACAGACAATATCTTTACAGTTTTGGAAACGTTAGAGTGTTTTCTATCCTGAGCTGTCAATTATATGCATATTCTAGCATCTTGTACTGACAAAATATCCCGTTTAAAACGGGAACATTTTTTTTCTTCAAAAATAAATATACTGCCCCTAGAGTCGCAACAGGATTTATTAAGAGGAGACTGTATGAATCAGGCTGTCATGGTCGAATTGCTGCAAATAAACCACTACTAAAGGCACCAATAAACTGTTATTTCAAGTTTATCAGATGCACTCAGATTCAGTTTTAAAATGCAACTCTCTAATTCAGATTCAAAACCAGCTTACAACATCCTAGTACTTTGCCAGCCAGGAAACAGAAGCTTCTAGCGGTTTCTGAAGCCAATGTTGCATGTTGAATGTATTTCTACCTATCAATTTGGTGATGCGGTCACTCGAGAATGTTGCCTAATAAGGGGTGTGAGGGCTGCCTCTACACACTTGCTAAACGGTCAGGGAGCTAGCGCTGGCCTGAAAGAGACGGTGAGGTATTCGTAGGTTGTGCCTTGAAAAGCAAACCTTAGAAACCTCCTTTGTGCTGGCTGGATGCTTATGTGAAAATAGGTGTCCTGCAGGTCGACTGTTGTGAACCAGGCGCCTCAACAAATAGAGCAAGACTGCACATTGAACTTAAGCATAATGAACGTGAACTTTGTTAGATAGCTGATGAAGCCCCGTAGGTCCAGAATGGGATGAACACTTCTCATCTTTTGGGAACCAGAGAGTACCGGGAGTAGAAGCCGAGGGGGCTCTCTGCCACTGGTATTGCCCTGATAGCCCCTTTGCTTAATAGAGAGGAGATTTCCTGCTTTAGTATGCATGCTGAGTCGCCAGTTGCTTCTGATTCCAAAATGACGTTGAAAACGTGTTGTCTCAGAACGAACTGCAGTCTGTACACCTTCGTAACTGTGGACCAGACCCAGGGTTGGTCTGCGCATGCATGCCAGTTTCCTGCTCTGGTGGCGAGTAGTCCACAGGTCGGTAGATTCTCGCTCACCGTGCTGAAGAATCCTCTGGTGGAAATGGAGCAAGTGTCCTTTTCAATTTATTTTTTGCTCTGTGTCCTTAGCAAGACACCTGGATACAGCAGTACTTTGTTATTTGTTGTTGACACACTGGAAAGTGGGGACAGTGCATGGTGAAGACTGACAATTAGTCTTCATGCCCAGGCTGCTTGAACTAGAGCCAGAGGGAGAGCCATGGCACGGAGGACAATAGGGGGTAGATTACCTCAAATCAAATCAAATGTATTTATAAAGCCCTTCTTACATCAGCTGATATCTCAAAGTGCTGTACAGAAACCCAGCCTAAAACCTCAAACAGCAAGCAATGCAGGTGTAGAAGCACGGTGGCTAGGAACAACTCCATAGAAAGGCCAGAATAAACCTAGAGAGTATCTCTACCGCTCCTGCTGTCTCTAGAGAGTTGAAAACAGCAGGTCTGGGACAGGTAGCACGTCCGTTGAACAGGTCAGGATTCCATAGCCGCAGGCAGAACAGTTTAAACTGGAGCAGCAGCACGGCCAGGTGGACTGGGGACAGCAAAGAGTCATCAGGCCAGGTAGTCCTGAGACATGGTCCTAGGGCTCAGGTCCTCCAAGAGAAAGAAAGAAAGAGATCAAACATAAATTCACACAGGACACCGGATAAGACAGGAGAAATACTCCAGATATAACAGACTGACCATTGCCCCCCGACACATAACTACTGCAGCATAAATACTGGAGGCAGAGACAGGAGGGATCGGGAGACACTGTGGCCCCATCCGACGATACCCCCTGGACAGGGCCAAACAGGCAGGATATAACCCCACCCACTTTGCCAAAGTACAGCCCCCACACCACACCACACCACCTCCGCCTTCCTTGAGATTGAACACATGGGCTTTCCAGGTGGTGCAGTGGTTAAGGGCACTGTACTGCAGCACCAGCTGCGGTCCGTGGGGTGACGCACAATTGGCATAGCGTTTAGTCAACGTGAAACTGCAATAGGTTGAGCTAAATGAAAGAAAGACCTAGTAAATACACCCTTCCATGAAGAAAAACTAGCTAGAAGGATAGTTAGTCTTTTGGCGAGCTAGCCAGGTTAGCTAAGTCTTGCAGGTAAGCTAGCCAAGTCCCAGTAACTAACCACAGAAGACAAACGGAACAAAAAGTGGAAAAGCTGATACTTTTTATTTATTTTATTTATTTCAACTTTATTTATTTTATTTATTTCAACTTTATTTAACCAGGTAGGCTAGTTGAAAGCAGTGCAACAAAAACCACAACACAGAGTTACACATAAACAAACATACAGTCAATAACACAATATAAACATCTATGTACAGTGTATGTAAATGTAGAAGATTAGGGAGGTAAGGCAATAAATAGGCCATAGAGGTGAAATAATTCCTATTTAGCATTAACACAGGTGTGAAAGATGATGATGTGCAAGTAGAGATACTTGGGTGCAAAAGAGTAAAATGATAAATAACAATATGGGGATGAGGTAGTTGGATGTGCTATTTACAGATTGGCTGTGTACAGGTACAGTGATCGGTAAGCTTCTCTGACAGCTGATGCTTAAAGTTAGAGAGGGAGATATAAGTCTCCAGCTTCAGTGATTTTTGAAAATTCGTTCTAGTCATAGGCAGCAGAGAACTGTAAGGAAAGGCGGCTAAAGGTGGTGTTCGCTTTGGGGATGACCAGTGAAATATACCTGCTGGAGCACGTGCTATGGGTGAGTGTTGCTATGGTGACCAGTGAGCTGAGATAAGGCGGGGCTTTACCTAGCAAAGACTTATAGATGACCTGGAGCCAGTGGGTCTGGCAACAAATATGTAGCGAGGGCCAGCCAACGAGAGCGTACAGTCGTGGCCAAAAGTTTTGAGAATGACACAAATATTAATTTGCACAAAGTTTGCTGCTTCAGTGTCTTTAGATATTTTTGACAGATGTTACTATGGAATACTGAAGTATAATTACAAGCATTTCATAAGTGTCAAAGGCTTTTATTGACAATTACATGAAGTTGATGCAAAGAGTGAATATTTGCAGTGTTGACCCTTCTTTTTCAAGACCTCTGCAATCCGCCCTGGCATGCTGTCAATTAACTTCTGGGCTACATCCTGACTGATGGCAGCCCATTTTTGCATAATCAATGTTTGGAGTTTGTCAGAATTTGTGGGTTTTGTTTGTCCACCTGCCTCTTGAGGATTGACCACAGCAATATCCTTGCCTGTGAAGCTCTTTTTGTGCAAAGCAATGATGACGGCACGTGTTTCCTTGCAAGTAACCATGGTTGACAGAGGAAGAACAATGATTCCATGCACCACCCTCCTTTTGAATCTTCCACTCTGTTATTCGAACTCAATCAGCATGACAGAGTGATCTCCAGCCTTGTCCTCGTCACCACTCACACCTGTGTTAACGAGAGAATCACTGACATGATGTCAGCTGGTCCTTTTGTGGCAGGGCTGAAATGCAGTTGAATTTTTTGGGGGGGATTCTGTTCATTTGCATAGCAAAGAGGGATTTTGCAATTAATTGCAATTCATCTGATCACTCTTCATAACATTCTGGAGTATATGCAAATTGACATCATAAAAACTGAGGCAGCAGTTATATTTTTGTCATTCTCAAAACTTTTGGCCACGACTGTACAGGTCGCAATGGTGGGTAGTATATGGGACTTTGGAGGAGGCTTTGTTGTGAAATAGTAAGCCGATTCTAGATGTGATTTAGGATTGGAGATGCTTAGTGTGAGTCCGGAAGGAGAGTTTAGCTAACTAGACACCTTGGTATTTGTAGTGGTCCACATGTTCTATGTCAGATGCAAAAAGTTTCCTTTCGGTAAAGTCATCCAACACCAAAGTCAAGAGCTGAAAAGCCTGCGCTCGGGGCGTAACCTCGCAGCACACCTGTGAACAGTTGAACAGGAAACAGATCAAGACGTGCTGAGGAGAGCTCAGTAGAACTTTTCTGTGAGGAAGAGAGGTGAGAATAATCAAAGGGCGGGCAAATGGCTGGTTAGTATGAGAGGAGGGGCTCCCTTATTTGCCACTCAAGCTGTCTGTCTCTGACAGACGTGTGTGCTTGGTTCTTTGAGCTGCTTACGTATTCTGGTTAATCCAACTGTGAGATATCGAAAACAAATCATTGAAAAAGATCTTCCAAACACATATTGTGAGTACGAATGCACGCATGCACATGCACTGTTAAAGCTTGGCTTGGACTCAAACTACTGCCTTTGGGGGACGGGGAATGAAGTTGCAGTGGGACTGTGTTGTATTTGTCTCCAAAAACGATTGTCTGAAAAGTTTTCAATTTAATTTGTTGGTCAGGATCTCAGAGTCCTTGTAGAATGTCAGAAGTTAGACACAAATGCACGCATTCACGCTCGTACACACACACACACACACACACACACACACACACACACACACACACACACACACACACACACACACACACACACACACACACACACACACACACACACACACACACACACACACACACACACACACACACACACACACACACACACACACACACACACACACACACACACCCCTCAGGTCCTTTTTGGACAGAGTATATATAAAGCAAACATGGACATTAGTCCATCTGTATTGAATTAGAGGCCACAGTATGGATAAACTCATTACTGTAATGCAGAGGGGAGGGGGCAGAACCAAAGAGCTGGGTTGTGTTCCTATCAGTGATTCCATCGACATATATTTCCCAAACATGTTGTTGATGGCGCCGTAGAACAAGGCTGGCATTTTGAGTACTCCTAACCAATTGTGTTTTTTTGTTTGTTTCTTTGCATTGTTTGTTACTTATTTTTTAAACATATTTTGTACATAATGTGCTGCTACCATCTCTTATGACCAAAAATCATTTCTGGGCATCATAACTTTGATTACTCACCACGGACTGGCAGAATCCGTTTTTCCTTTAACGAGTCCGACGAGTCCGACGTGAATGATATACCGGTTCCCCAGGAACAGGCCCAGATCCAGGAACAGGCCCAGATCCAGGAACAGGCCCAGATCCCCATCATTCGTGTGAAGAGAAGGTGGAGAAAAAGGAGCCAGATGGCTGCCTTCTGAGAATTCGTAGGTGATCGAATAAACCCCCACATCCTTCCATTCTGCTAGCAAAAGTGCAATCTTTTATTTCTATTTCTACTTCACACATTCTTCCACTGCATATCTACCATTCCAGTGTTTTACTTGCTATATTGTATTTACTTTGCCACCATGGCCTTTTTTTGCCTTTACCTCCCTTATCTCACCTCATTTGCTCACATCGTATATAGACTTATTTTTCTACTGTATTATTGACTGTGTGTTTGTTTTACTCAATGTGTAACTCTGTGTTGTTGTATGTGTCAAACTGCTTTGCTTTATCTTATCAGTTTTATCAAACTGCTTTGCTTTAACTTGTCTACCTGGTTAAATAAAGGTGAAATAAATAAAAAATCATCAGAACAGAACAGCTGTGTCTGGTAAGACAATGGGTGGTGGACTATGTATTTTTGTAAATAACAGCTGATGCACGATGTCTAAGGAAGTCTCGAGGTTTTGCTCGCCTGAGGTAGAGTTTCTCATGATAAGCTGTAGACCACACTACATACCTAGAGAGTTTTCATCTGTATTTTTCGTAGCTGTCTACATACCACCACAGACTGATGCTGGCACTAAGACAGCACTCAATGAGCTGTATTCCGCCATAAGCAAACAGGAAAACACTCACCCAGAGGCTGCATTCACTCTGTTCACTCATGACTGCATGGCCAGGAACAACTCCAACACCATCATTAAGTTTGCCGATGACACAACAGTGGTAGTCCTGATTACCGACAAGGACGACACAGCCTATAGGGAGGAGGTCAGAGACCTGGCCGTGTGGTGCGGGACAACCTCTCCCTCAAGTGATCAAGACAAAGGACATGATTGTGGACTACAGGTGAAAGATGACCTAGCACGACAGGGCTGTAGTGGAGCAGGTTGAGAGCTTCCTTGGTATCCACATCACCAACAAACTATCATGGTCCAAGCACACCAAGACAGTCTTGAAGAGGGCACAACAAAACCTATTCTCCTTCAGGAGACTGAAAAGATTTGGCACTGGTCCTCAGATCCTCAAAAGGTTATACAGCTGCACCATCGAGAGCATACTGACTGGTTGCATCACTGCAAGGCACTACAGAGCGTAGTGCGTACAGCCCAGTACATTACTGGGGCCAAGCTTCCTGCCATCCAGTACCTCTACACCAGACGGTGTCAGAGGAAGGCCCTAAAAATGGTCAAAGACTCCATTCACCCTTGTCATAGACTGTTCTCTTTGCTCCCGCACAGCAAGCGGTACCGGAGCGCCAAGTCTAGGTCGAAGAGGCTTATTAACAGCTCCTACCTCCAAGCCATAAGACTCCTGAATACCAAATCAAATGGCTACTCAGGGTATTTGTATTGCCCCCCCCCCCTCCTCTTTTACACCGCTGCTACTCTCTGTTGTTATCATCTATGCATAGTCACTTTAATAACTCTACCTACATGTACATATTACCTCAACTAACCGGTGCTCCCGCACATTGACTCTGTACCGGTACCCCCGTGTGTATAGTCTCGCTATTGATATTCTACTGCTGCTCTTTAATTACTTTTTACTTTTATTTTATGTTTTTTTTAACTGCATTGTTGGTTAGGGGCTTGTAAAGTAAGCATTTCACTGTAATGTCTACACCTGTTGTATTTAGCTCATTTTATTTGATTGTGTTCATCCTCAGAATATAAAGGGAGTAAGTAGTCACTTAATCACAGAAACAGAGCCATTGAACAACAAATGATTAAAAGCAAGTTTATTTGTATGCCTAACCAGAAATAACCTGAGTAGATCTTCTCAACATTTTCATTCTATGAAATCTCTTTCCTTTTCTGGAAACATGCAGGAATTGTTTTACATCGTTACATAAAAAAAAAACTGGGTTTTGTTTTTGACAAAACAAAGCATGTACCTTTGATCTAAGAGATAAGTACAGTATTTACATCATTTTAATGTCCAATCACCATCTAGAGGACAGCTAACACCTCCCACTAGATACATGTCTGAAGAGGAAGAAGGGAGAAACATTTGAAGTAACTCAGGGCATATTCTATGGGAAGATTCTTAGTTGTGGTCATTTCAAAGTCCTATTAGCTACACAAATAAAATGTATGACTATGGGCAATGTATCCTTCAGATATTATGGGACTGAGAGTTAGTATTAAAATAATATTTTATGCACAGAAAAATACAGCAGTGTTAGCTAACAATATGTGAATGGGGAACACTTTATTTGGATAGCCCATCTGTAGATGCTCTACAGACTATCAGTAACATTTCATCCAACTATCTTCTAACCCTAACCTTTACCCTAAACTTAACCCTTACCCTAGCCCTAACCTTAACCCTTATTCTTAACCTAACCATAACCTTAGCAAGCAGTTGCTTTTCAATGGATAGTAATATGACCATTTGTAAAGGATCTATAGATGGAAAATCCGGACTATCCAAATAAAGTGTGACCTGTGAATGTACTGGCTCTGCCATGGAAATAGTGGGGGACGATGAGGATAAATCTTATACATTTTTTCTCAACAGCTCATTTAATATTGGAGGGAAGTGAAATGACATATGGTACAAGTGAGTAGGCTACAACCGATTTGACTTACGGTGGTTTCCTGTATATCTTTATATCTGATAAGATTGTCATTTATCAGCATTGCTTTGAATCCCAGCCTAAAACGGATCTCTAACCGTAAATAAAAGTAATCAAGCTAACGACCTGAATCGAAAATGTCACGTTCTGACCATAGTTCTTTTGTGTTTTCTTTGTTTTAGTGTTGGTCAGGACGTGAGTTGAGTGGGCATTCCATGTTGTATATCTAGTTTGTCTATTTCTATGTTTCTATGGTTCTCAATCAGAGGCAGGTGTTAGTCATTGTCTCTGATTGGGAACCATATTTAGGTAGCCTGTTTTGTGTTGGGTTTTGTGGGTGGTTGTCTTCTGTCTTTGTGTCTATGCACCAGATAGGACAGTTTTTCTTTCTTTCACATTTGTTGTTTTGTATTGTGTAGTGTTCACGTTTATTGTCCTTATTGTGGTCCTTCTGTAGCTCAGTTGATAGAGCATGGCGCTTGTAACGCCAGGGTAGTGGGTTCGATCCCCGGGACCACCCATACGTACAATGTATGCACACATGACTGTAAGTCGCTTTGGATAAAAGCGTCTGATAAATGGCATATATTATATTATTATTATATTATTATTAAACATGTTGAACACTAACCACACTGCATTTTGGTCCTCCTCTCCTTCAGCAGAAGAAAACAGAAATAAAAATATGAGACAAAAGAGTAAATGACCACTCGTCTCTCTGCTAGCAACAGCGACACTCCATCATGCTAACTCCTTCATACTAAACATAGCCAGTATGAATGATATATGTGGTGATATTATTTATCAAAGTGCAGCTGCTACTCTATAACCTTTGGATGCCATCTACCATAGTGCCCTTCTTTTTTTGTTACAATTTTGCTACAAATCTTTGCATCATGTATCAGAAGGTTGGCTGGACTTTGCTAAAGACTCATAGATCTCTACACTACTCTTTTTTTTTTGTTTAAAAGGCCCTACTTCATAACTTCCATCTTATCTAACTTTGCTGTTGAAGTAGAGACACCTGAACTGCCTAACCTGTTCAGAGGACTGGTTAACTCTTGAGGTTCCTAGGGTCTCCACCAAGCGAGATAAATCTGCTTTTAGTTTTAATGCACCGTATTGCTGGAACAAAATTCAAAATGCATTTCATCTTGATACACTGGTGCCATTCTGGGAATTTAAAGTATCGATTGGGGATTTATTTGTGGAGGAATGTAGCTGTTTTTTCTGGGTGATTTGTGATGTTTTATTTGTGCTTCTCGTAACTGTGTTTTGGTATTTTAATATAAGCAAAAATATAAATGCAACATGTAAAGTGTTGGTCCCATGTTTCAATGAGCTACAATAAAAGATTCCAGAAATGTTCCATACGCACAAAACAATGTATTTCTCTCAAATGTTGTGCACAAATGTGTTTACATCCCTGTTAATGAGCATTTCTCCTCTGCCAAGATAATCCATCCACCTGACAGGTGTGGCATATCAAGAAGCTGATTAAACAGCATGAGCATTACCATTTTTTTAGTACTACTTATTTTATTTTATTTCACCAGGTAGGCTAGTTGAGAACAAGTTCTCATTAACAACTGCGACCTGGCAAAGATAAAGCAAAGCAGTGCGACACAAACAACACAGAGTTACACATGGAATAAACAAACATACAGTCAATAATACAATACAATGTGTGCACATGAAGTAAGATTAGAGAGGTAAGGCAAAAATAGGCCATAGTGGCGAAATAATGACAATTTAGCATCAACACTGGAGTGATAGATGTGCAGATGATGATGTGCAAGTAGAGATACTGGGGTGCAAAGTAGCAAAAAAACAAACAATATGGGGATAAGGTAGTTGGGTGGGCTACAGATGGGCTCTGTACAGGTGCAATGATCGGTAAGCGTCTCTGAAAGCTGATGCTTAAAGTTAGTGAGGGAGATATAAGTCACTGATTTTTGCAATTCGTTCCAGTCATAGGCAGCAGAGAACTGGAAGGAAAGGCGGCCAAATGTGGTGTTGGCTTTGGGGATGACCAGTAAAATATACCTGCTGGAGCGCGTGCTATGGGTGGGTGTTGCTATGGTGACCAGTGAGCTGAGATAAGGCTGGGCTTTTGAAGGAGGCAGATTCTAGATTTAATTTTGGATTGGAGATGCTTAATGTGAGTCTGGAAGGAGAGTTTGCAGTCTAGCCTGACTGTAGTTGTCCACATATTCTAAGTCACAACCGTACCAGAGTAGTGATGCAAGATGGGTGGGCGGGTGCAGGCAGCGATCGGTTGAAAAGCATGCATTTAGTTTTACTTGTATTTAAGAGCAGTTGGAGGCCACGGAAGGAGTGTTGTATGGCTTTGACGCTCGTCTGGAGGTTAGTTAACACAGTGTCCAAAGAAGGGCCAGAAGTATACAGAATGGTGTCGTCTGAGTAGAGGTGGATCAGAGAATCACCAGCAGCAAGAGTGACATCATTGATATATACAGAGAAAAGTGTCGGCCCGAGAATTGAATCCTGTGGCATCTCCATAGAGACACACTGAACTCTATCTGAGAAGTAGTTGGTGAACCAGGCGAAGCAGTCATTTGAGAAACCAAGGCTGTTGAGTCTGCCAATAAGAATGCAGTGATTGACAGAGTTGAAAGCCTTGACCAGGGCTGAGGTACACCCATGACCATGTTTCCTAGCCTCAGTGCAGTAGGCAGCTGGGAGGAGGTGCTCTTATTCTCCATGAACTTTACAGTATCCCAAAACTTTTGGGAGTTTGTGCTACAGGATGCAAATTTCTGTTTGAAAAGATACCCTTTGCTTTCCTAACTGCCTGTGTATATTGGTCCCCTGTTGCACCTTGTGCTGAGGACAATGAAAGGCAGCTCTTAAATGTGCAGTTTTGTCACACAACGCAATGCCACAGATGTCTCAAGTTTTGAGGTTAAAATCTTTGAGATTGTTGCATGTTGCATTTATATTTTTGTTCTGTGTATATATATTTTGTGTATATTGTGTGTATTTATGTTTTATTATACAGAGCGCATTTGAAAAAGAGACCTATGTCTCAATATGTTAAATAAAAAATAAATACATTAAATACATTTGAAATGTTTATATGGTTTCCCAGAGTCAAGGAAACCCTTCGAAATAGAAATCCTTCTGGTGGGTAAGACTGGAGTAAGGAAGAGTGCGACAGGAAACACCATTCTGCAGAGAAAAAATATGTCAAACGGATTTCTCCTCTTACTCTAACTTCCCATTGTTAAAAAACGAATGGAAGTGTGAATGGGAAGATTGTTCATGTGATCGACACCCCGGGTGCCTTTGATACATCATGGAAGAAATAAGATTTCACAAAAAGAATTGACAAGTATTTCAAGCCAGACACAACCCATGCAATTCTACTGGTGGTCAGGCTGGGGAGATTGAGAGAGGAGGATAATAAAGCTGTGCATGTCACACCCTGACCTTACAGAGCCTTTTAATGTCTCTATTTGATTTGGTCAGGGTGTGTTTTGGGGTGGGCATTCTATGTTTTGTTATCTATGATTTTGTATTTCTATGTTTTGGCCGGGTATGGTTCTCAATCAGGGACAGCTGTCTATTCTTGTTTCTTATTGGGAACCATACTTAGGTAGCCCTTTTCCCGCCTTTCTGTGTGAGAAGTTGACTTTCCAGGTATGAGCCGAATCAGGGGCAAGTGGTAATTGCTAAACAAGCAACGTGATGTCAGTAACACTTGTGCATAAGCATTCAATAATTCCACTTAGCAGTTCACCTATAAAAGTATGATGGTTGGTGTACTCGGGGTTCCCACATGATGCAGCCAGCAATTAAATCACCAAATTAAATTCCAGTGGTATATTATTCTCAAAATAAAGCCAATGTTCTGTATGTAACGCACGCACACACATACCGTGCATTTGGAAAGTATTCAGAGCCCTTCCCTTTTTCAACATTTTGTTACGTTACAGCCTTATTCTAAAATGGATTACATTATTTTTTTCATAAATCTACACACAATACCCCATAAAGACAAAGTGAAAACAGGTTTTAGACATTTTTGCTAATGTATTACAAATAAAAAGCAGAAATACCTTGTTTTACATAAGTATTCAGACTGTTTGCTGTGAGACTCGAAATTGAGCTCAGGTGCATCCTGTTTCCATTGATCATCCTTGAGCTGTTTCTGAAACGTGATTTGAGTCCACATGTGGTAAATTCAATTGATTGGATATGCTTTGGAAAGGCACACACTGTCTATATAAGGTCACACAGTTGACTGTGGGAGAAACTTCCAGAAGGACAACCATCTCTGCAGCACTCCACCAATCAGGCCTTTATGGTAGAGTGGTCAGACGGAAGCCACTCCTCAGTAAAAGGCACATGACAGCCCACTTGGAGTTTGCCAAAAGGCAACTAAAGGACTCTTGGACCATGAGAAACACAATTTTCTGGACTGATGAAACCCAGATTGAACTCTTCGGCCTGAATGCCAAGCATCACAACTGGAGGAAACCAGGCTCCATCCCTACGGTGAAGCATGGTGGTGGCACCATCATGCTGTGGGGATATTTTTCAGCAGCAGGGACTGGGAGACTAGTCAGGATTGAAGGAAAGATAAACGAAGCAAAGTACAGAGAGAACTGAAACCTGCTCCAGATTGTTCAGGACCTCAGACTGAGGCAAAGGCCAAGACAACGCAGGAGTGGCTTTGGGACAAATCTCTGAATGTCCTTGAGTGGCCCAGCCAGAGGCCGGACTTGAGACCTATGCAGCGACGCTCCCGTCCAACCTGACAGAGCTTGAGAGGATCTGCAGAGAAGAAGGGGAGAAACTTCCCAAATGTATCTGTGTCAAACTTGTAGTGTCATACCCAAGAACAGTCGAGGCTGCAATCGCTGCCAAAGGTGCTTCAATAAAGTACTGAGTAAAGGGTCTGAATACTTATGTAAATTGTTTTTAAATTTAAATAAATTAGAAAACATTTATTAAAACCTGTTTTTACTTTGTTATTATAGGGTATTGTATGCAGATTGATGAGGGAAAAAAACATTTAATTAATTTTTAAATGAGGCTGAAACATAACAAAGGTGGAAAAAGTGAAGGGGTCTGAATACTTTCTGAATGCACTGTACACACACACACACACACACACACACACACACACACACACACACACACACACACACACACACACACACACACACACACACACACACACACACACACACACACACACACACACACACACACACACACACACACACACACACACAAACAGTAGCAGTAGACTGGATTACCATTCATGATACCAGGAGACTGTTTAAAAAACCCTTAGAGTCGAAGTCACCACTCCCGTAGAAATGTAATTAGCTTAATTAAATTTTAAAAATCCCCATAAAAATCTGTCTGTTTAAGCTTGCTAGAGATATCGGAAGGTGGCAGAGCTACAGGAGTGCTTGGTAGACCAGGAAACATCCTGAAAATCTTCCTCGGAATGGTTTGGCCAACTATTATGACCCCTCAATGGAAAGATGATACTGACAAACCGGATGGAGTTCTCCAGGTTATAAAATCCAGTTGAGCTGACAGACGTTTTGCACTGTTTCGCAATGGTTTTAGTCATCAATCTAGCAAGAGGGCAATATTTTATTAATGTAGTAGAACCCCCCCAGAAAGCGTTGACCTTTGGCTTTCACCTGGAATTGTTTATTTATGTCTGAGAGAAAAAAAACGTTTCAACCCATCTGGTCTAGTACACAATAAACATATAATAATATATATATACAAATATGCTAAAAAAAAAAAGTTTAATGAATAAGTATTTTCAAACTTTATAACATGTCCATATCTAGTTCTAATCTGTTTTAGAAGCATCTACCCAAAATATTTCACCTTTTTATTACTTTACCAAATGTACTGTATCATGACATTAGTGATAATCAAGATCTGTTACATTTGTGAACATCTAAATCAACATTTGGGCCATTTAAACAGCGTGTTCCCCTCCTATAGACAAGGGGAGAAGGGCTATGTAAAGCATATGCAACGTGTCTGCCTCCTACGTAAAACAAATGTTTGACTTCCACACAAAATTACTTCTTTACTTATTTAAGTTTAAAGGAAGTGTGTAGGCCACATTATATATCGTAGAGCTATGAACGTTATGTATTTAGATCCATCTGCTCGAGACAAATTCAGCGATTGCGTTGCAAGAAGTAGTCGAGCTGGATGAAATGTTGCAGTGAAGTGATATAAATGGATGTAATGATGCAGCCGACCATCAGAGGGGGACAAATACACGTTTACATGGTCCTAGGAAGGTCTGTCTTCTCACTTATAAAACAGTGGGAAATCAATAAAATGTCATGTAAAAAAAAAGCGATTCATTACCTCTGTAAGCCAACAAAAAGTCAAAGTCTCAGGTTTACTGTCTCTTACCCTGTTCACAATTGACAATACTTTATCCCTCACTCCATTTCTCTCTTCCTTCCCTACATACTCTCTTTCTCTCTTCCTCTCCTACCTCTATCTTGATCTCCCTCTCTCCTCTGAAGAAGAAGGAAAGTTATGCGGGGCCTGTCCAAGGGACTTTACAATACAGAGAAGTGTGTGTGCACGCAGGTGTGTGTGCGTGCCATAAGGGACTTGACAGCACAAATATTCCTGGCTGCTCTCAGGGAGAGTCAGTGGGGTCTCTCCCCCTTCCATTTCTCTCTCGTGCGCTCATGCTCTCTGCTCTCTCTGAGTGTAGTGGTGTAAAGTACTTAAGTAAAAATACTCGAAAGTATACTACGTTCTTTTTTTCAGGTATATGTACCTTACTATTTATATTTTTGATTACTTTCACTTCACTATATCCCAAAGAAAAGAATGTACTTTTTAGTTCATACATTTTCCCTGAAACCCAAAAGTTCTCGTTACATTTTGAATGCTTAGCAGGACAGGACAATTGTCCAATTCACGCATCTATCAAGAGAATATGCCTGATCATCCCTACTGCCCCTGACCTGGCGGACTCACAAAACACAAATGCGTTGTTTGTAAATGATGTCTGAGTGTTGGAGTATGCCCCAGGCTATCCATAAAACAAAATAAACAAGGAAATGGTACCGTCTGGTTTGCTTAATATAAGGATTGTTTAATTAAAATAATTTTTACTTTTACTTTTGATACTTATTAAGTATATTTAAACCCAAATACTTGTTACTCAAGTGTTATTTCACTGGGTGACTTTCACTTTTGTTTGAATCATTTTCTATTAAGCTATCGTTACTTTTACTCAAGTATGATATTTTGGTACTTTTTCCACCACTGCTGGAGAGTGTAGACGTGGAACCAGGTTCCAGAGGGGGTTCCTGTGCTGGTCAGGGATCAGTGAGAGGACGACAGAACCAAGCAGAGAGTTCTGAGACACGGAACGATCATAACTCAGGAATGAAAAACACAAAACTCTTCCACCACTGGGAGGTAGAGAGTGAGGGAGGGGAGTGAGTGAGGGAGGTAGAGAGCGAGGGAGGGAGAGAGAAAAAGAGAGAGGGAGGGCGAGAGAGACGAGCTCGTCCCTTTGGGTTGACGTGACTAATCAGTCATATTTTACTACCACTGTGTTTCACAGTTGTTAATGTCACAGCTTCACAATCATATTTCATGCACTCCGGACAGCTGTAACAGCATTTGCTTCACGGCATGAAAACCATTCTTTCTCTCCCAAAACTAGGTCTGAGGTCATTGCTAAGAGAAAGACCTAACTATCAAATGGGGAAGAACACACAATAACTCCAGAAATAACATGAGTACTAGAGCCTAATCACCAGAATTACAGTTGGATCAGAGCAATAACAGCGAGGGCTAACCAGTTAAGTCCCTGTTATTGTAGGGAGCCCGGTTAGTTTGCTGAACTGGAGGCTGCAAGGAGCTATGCACATTGAACAGAGACAGAGCCTTATCTTTCTTCCTGACTGGAGAGTGATGTGTATGGTCTTATGAATAGAGTATGGCTGTGTGACTGAGCCGGGTGACAAACACATTTTCCGCCCTGATAGCCTGAACAGTGGGAACATCCTGCCTCCAGCAGACTCACAGGCTTACCTCGATACAGACTAATCAGGCCTGATATACAGACTAATCAGTCTTCATACAACCTGCAGGTTTACATGGAACAGTCACAAGATAGTTGCTTAGTTTTATGGCTGAGTTGAAATATACTTAAATAAACTACACCTCATGACTATGGGGTCAATCTAATGGGTGAAATATACACTGCTCAAAAAAATAAAGGGAACAATAAAATGACACATAGATCTGAAGGAATTAAATATTCTTATCAAAAACTTTTTTCTTTACATAGTTGAATGTGCTGACAACAAAATCACACAAAAATGATCAATGGAAATCAAATTTATCAACCCATGGAGGTCTGGATTTGGAGTCACACTCAAAATTAAAGTGGAAAACCACACTACAGGCTGATCCAACTTTGATGTAATGTCATTAAAAAAAGTCAAAATGAGGCTCATTAGTGCCTGTATGAACTCCCTACAATGCCTGGGCATGCTCCTGATGAGGCAACTCCTGGACAGTCTGTGGTGCAACGTGGCGTTGGTGGATGGAGCGAGACATGATGTCCCAGATGTGCTCAATTGGATTCAGATCTGGGGAATGGGCAGGCCAGTCCATAGCATCAATGCCTTCCTCTTGCAGGAACTGCTGACACACTCCAGCCACATGAGGTCTAGCATTATTTTGCATTAGGAGGAACCAGCATATGGTCTCACAAGGGGTCTGAGGATCTCATCTCGGTACCTAATGGCAGTCAGGCTACCTCTGGCGAGCACATGGAGGACTGTGGGGCCCCCCAACGAAATGCCACCCCACACCATGACTGACCCACCGCCAAACCGGTCATGCTGGAGGTTGTTGCAGGCAGCAGAACATTCTCCACGGCGTCTCCAGATTCTGTCACGTATGTCACATGTGCTCAGTGTGAACCTGATTTCATCTGTGAAGAGCACAGGGCGCCAGTGGCGAATTTGCTAATCTTGGTGTTCTCTGGCAAATGCCAAACGTCCTGCACGGTGTTGGGCTGTAAGCACAACCCCCACCTGTGGATGTCGGGCCCTCATACCACCCTCATGGAGTCTGTTTTTGGCCGTCTGAGCAGACACATGCACATTTGTGGCCTGCTGGAGGTCATTTTGCAGGGCTCTGGCAGTGCTCCTCCAGCTCCTCCTTGCACAAAGGCAGAGGTAGCGGTCCTGCTGCTGGGTTGTTGCCCTCCTACGGCCTCCTCCATGTCTCCTGATGTACTGGCCTGTCTCCTGATAGCGCCTCCATGCTCTGGACACTACGCTGACAGACACAGCAAACCTTTTTGCCACAGCTCGCATTGATGTGCCATCCTGGATGAGCTGCACTACCTGAGCCACTTGTGTCGGTTGTAGACTCCGTCTCATGCTACCACTAGAGTGAAAGCACCGCCAGCATTCAAAAGTGACCAAAACATCAGCCAGGAAGCATAGGAACTGAGAAGTGGTCTGTGGTCACCACCTGCAGAACCACTCCTTTATTGGGGGTGTCTTGCTAATTGCCTATCATTTCCACCTGTTGTCTATTCCATTTGCACAACAGCATGTGAAATTTATTGTCAATCAGTGTTGCTTCCTAAGTGGACAGTTTGATTTCACAGAAGTGTTATTGATTTGGAGTTAAATTGTGTTGTTTAAAACTTTTTGATACTACCCATCCCGCATGCGGGAGCGTAATCATCGCCTCAAACTAATTAGCATAACGCAGCGGACATAAATATCCCTAGAAAATTTTCCTATACATGAAAATCACAAATGAAATATATTTAGACACAGCTTAGCCTTATATCTTGTTTAAATAAATAATCATCCCCTGAGTCAATACATATTAGAATCACCTTTGGCAGTGGTTACAGCTGTGAGTCTTTCTGGTCAAGTCTCTAAAAGCTTTGCACACCTGGATTGTACAATATTTGCACATTCTTTTTTAAATTCTTCAAGCTCTGTAAAGTTGGTTGTTGATCTTTGCTAGACAGCCATTTTAAAGTCTTGCCATACATTTTCATTGTTTTATTTAACCTTTATTTTAACCCGGTAAAACATATTGAGACCTATGTCTCTTTTACAAATTTGCCCTGTATATACTACAGAAATATACACATTATACCCAAACATATATACATTAAAAAACAAAAACACAGTCATGGGAAGCAACAATAAAACATCACAAATCCCCCAGAAAAACAGCTACATTCCTCCACAAATAGGTCCACAATCAATACTTTAAATTGCCCAAACGTCACTAGAACATCAAGATGAAATGTATTTTGAATTTTGTTCCAGCAATACGGTGCATTAAAAATAAAAGCAGATTTACCTAGCTCAATGCAAAACCTAGAAACCTCTAGAGTTAACCAATCCTGTGAATGGGTTTGGCAACTAAGCTGTCTATACTTCAACAAGTCCAGCCAACCTTTTGATACAGGATGCGGTGATGAGTATGAAAACGTTTTTTTTTTTTGTAACAAAACAAAGGGCACTATGGTAGATGGCATATAAAGTTTTAAGAGTAGGAGCAGCTGCACTTTGATAAATAATATCACCATAATCAAGAACAGATAAGAAGGTTGACTGAATAGTCTGCTTGCTACTGTTTAGAGAAAGGCACAATCTGTTTCTGTAGAAAAAGACAACTTTAAATCTTAGCTTCTTAACCAGCTCATCTATAGGTTTTTTAAACTTCCAATCCATTTATATCCAAATGCCTAGGTATTTATATGCAGGAACACGTTTGATTGGAGAATCATCTAATGAGTGAACATGTAGTTAATCTGAAACACGACCGTTTGAAAACAACATGTATTTAATTTTGCCTGTATTAAACAAACATTTTAAAATCAGCAAGGGATTCCTGCATAGCTATACAATCTGACGGTAGTGTTGACACAACCAGATCAACAGTTGGGGCAATAACATACATAATAATATCATCCACATATAGATTGAGTTTACCATTTTTAACATATCATGCACATATAGATTGAGTTTACCATTTTTAACATATCATCCACATATAGATTGAGTTTACCGTTTTTAACATATCATCCACATATAGATTGAGTTTACCATTTTTAACATATCATCCACATATAGATTGAGTTTACCATTTTTAACAGATTGACCAATGGTGTCTATGTAAATAGTGAAGAGAATAGGTCCCAAAATCAACCCTTGTGGTACACCTTTATCTACTTCATGAAATTCAGACCCCCATCAATCACGATGGCCTGAGTTCTAAGATAATCATGAAACCATGAACAGGCATCAAAGCTGAGACTTATCGACTTATTCAATAAAATAGCATAATCAACAGTATCAAACGGTCGAACAAAGCAACAGATTTCATTTTATTGGCTTGGCATTGCAACTAAAGTGATTGCTGTTGTAATGCTTCAGGTGTCGTAGGTGTGTGGAGTCAAACGCAGGAGACAGTGAGTGCAAAGCTGTGCGTCTTTAATCGCACCAACGCACCACAGGGTGCTCACAATAGTAACGGCCCCAAACACAGGGAATGAGAATGTACAACGGAAAAGTAACGACCAGGCACTAACACGTACCTCTACAACAGAGCCGAAGGTTACACTGAAATAATCCCGCACAACAACCAGGCGGGCCGGCTGACTAATAAAGACAAACTAATTAACTAATTACACATGAACAGGTGCTACCACTAAACATACAAGGAGGGAGAGGAAAAACAATCAGTGGCAGCTAATAGGCCGGTGATGACGACCGCAGAGCGCCACCCGCCCGGGAAGGGGAAACACCCTCGGTCGGACTCGTGACAGCTGTAATAGAGCTACGGCCTAAACCCTGATTGATTTACAATCAAAATACATTTCTCAGATAAAAAAGAGCAAAGCTGTACATTTACCAAGGATTGACGAATCTTAGCTAGACAAGGAAGCCTTGAAATGGGCCAATAATTATTAAGATCACTACTATCCCGCCTTTATGGAGTGGCAGCATAATAACTCATTCTCATACTTTTGGAATATTTTCTGATAATGTTAACTCTTGTGTTGTTTTAAGGGTAAAAAAATGACCATCCACTATGTTTAACAGCATATGATATTTTTTCAACTTGAAATTTGATTACTTTTCCTAGAGTGACACCAACATTAGAAAAAGTGAACCATCACCTTTGTTAATATTTCCATGAAAGCTGTACACCACCAGGGTACAAAGATTATCTTTTTAGGGTCACAGGCATTTATAAAATAATTTACACACCACAAAAACCACAAAGACACACACACACACACACACACACACACACACACACACACACACACACACACACACACACACACACACACACACACACACACACACACATTGGGACATTGAGATTATGTGTGCTACTGATTGAACTCAGCCAGCAGCTCCTGAAGAGGAAGATCACCATGGTTGGCATAGTTAGAAAGAACAAGCCTGAGCTCCACCCTGCACTCCTCGCAACGAGGGGGAGAGAGGCCTTCTCATCAAAGTTTGCCTTCACCCCCACCACCACTCTAGTTTCTTACCTCCCAGAGAGGAACAAGAATGTGGTCCTCCTGAGCACACTGCACAAAACGGTTGAGGGCAGTGATCGTGAGGCCAGGAAGCCAGCCATCATCCTGGACTACAACCACAACAAAGGAGGTGTGGACAACCTGGACAAGGGGATTGGAATTTACAGCTGCAGGAGGATGACTGCCCGCTGCCCCCTGGTCATCTTCCATAACATCACTGATGTGTCCTCATACAATGCCTTCATGATATGGAACAATATCAACCCTTCCTGGATGCCTCAAGCAGAACAAGAGGAGATTGTTCCTGGAGCAGCTGGGAAAGGCACATTCAAAGAAGAAAGCGCCTCCCCCGCACAGCATTCTCTGCAGCGCTTGTGAAAGCTGTTCAGGGGGCTGAATCTTGTCCCGATCCACCTGAGGCTGCAGCTGGGGCAGGCAAGAGGAGGAGATGCCAATTCTGCCCCCCAAAGAAGGACTGTAAAACAAATAGTATGTGCTGTACATGTGAGAAATACATCTGCTAAGTCCATGCACACACACTTGCGTACTGTTCTGCATGTGGTAATTAGAGTTGATTTATGATCTTCACATTTTTGTTTTGTATCTATTATCTTATTTTATTCTTATTTATTGTTGTTGTTTATACACCTTGTGGGTGTGGGCAATGGTTCAAAAAAATGGGAGAATACTAGTATAATATAGTTGCATTTCTCATTGTACAGTATATAAGAATATATCCCTATGTTGCCAAAAAAGTTCCCTTCAATAAAATGCATTCAAAACTACTTTCTGCACATTTCTGCTACTTTCTTAGGCTATACAAGTGCTATCTCTTGCTACAAAATGTATGTTTACACCTATGCAGTACCTTTAGCAATAATAATAATAATAATAAACCTCTACTTATTAAAGAAAATAATTATGACAGCTGTGTTGTAATAAAACGAGTGGTGTCCACTGATTAAATGCAGTCTTTCTGCATTGTGAAGAGGGACAACCCAGATATTCACAAAGTTTGTGATGATTGACAGGTTGTTTCTTCATGCAAAATAGATTTGGGGTTTAAAATTCAATTAGGCTGCATTGTTTTAGGGATTTATTGAAGGCGGGTTATTTTTTACCCTTAGGACAAGGGGAGTATGCAGAATGTTAAGACTACACAAGGGTTAAATAAAACATGTGGGTTATTGAGCAAACAATGATGGGCGCTGCACACATAAGCAGACCGGGATCCAGTTGGTCGACCGCTGTGGATGTTTTGTTGTCTATTGCTCGCAAAGCATCCAGGACTTATTTTTCTGTAAATAGCCTAAAAGAAAAGCTTTGACAATCATTTCTCAGATCATTCAGCAAGTTTCGCCCAACAGCATCCAGCCCAATATTATATTGAATAGAATTAGAATATATTTCAAAGAGATGGCCCGCTGAAGTAAAATGGTGATTAAATGCTTCAATAATGGCCTTTTTTCCCGTAATGATTCGTGTCTGAATGAATTTGTTGTGGCAGAAAGGAGGAAGGAGAACCCTTCAGGGATTTGACAGTTTTCCTGAATTTAGCCAGGTTCCCATAATCTGAAAGAGGGTTTACTTAATAATCAGATTGAGCCATTCTGATTTGTCTTTTCCAATGATTCCTCAGTTGCTTAAAAGCTTGCTCGTCCAGGGCTAAGCCTGTGTTCCAGGCCTTGACCCAAGCATCATGTCTATTATGAATCACTTCTGATAATTCTGCAGTGTAGCAGGCATTCGATTTGCCTCTAAATTATCCACAGTAGTATTGAAGACATCTGCAAAATGGCTGAAAGCTAAATCAGGTTCAGGGATATCTGAAATAGAATCAAGGTCACACAAAAACATACTTTTGTATTCCCACATCTCTAATAGAAAAAACTGGGCAATAGTCACTAATGTCTTGAGCGAAGACACCGGTAGAAACATATTTATCTGGTGTATTTGTTAAGATAAGATCAATCAGATTAGACTTTGAAGGATCTTTAGAGTTGGGCTGTGTAGGCTTAGTCACCAGCTGGGTTAGGTTTAGATCATTACACGTCTTTTAGATTGTCTGAAGCCTGCATTTCCCAAACATAATTTAGGTCACCCAGGATAATAACCTCAAGTGCACAAAGGTTAGCCGACGGAGGATGGTAGGCCACTATAACAGTTATGGATACATTTTTTTCTCACTACAAAGGCTTGAAGACAGTAACTCACAAGTTTGGGAAATGGATTTCAGTAAAGAGACAGAGAAATGTTTTTTTTATTAAGAATGGCCACTCCACCACCTCTAACCTGTCTGTCAGCTCTGAACATGTTATAACCCTCAATATTAATATCATAGTCCAGAATGTCCCCAGAGATCCAAGTTTCAGTCATTACCAGAATGTCCGGATTCGTCTGCATAGCCCAGATCTTGATGTAATCCAGTTTAGGAAGTAAGCTCCTCATGTTCAGTTGCATCAACCCAAGTCCTTTACAATTTTTAGTCACATGGAGTCTCCAATTCAAACAAGCTAATAGGCAGTTGCAGGCCCTGTCTGACAGTTGATATTGGTATAGTTGGTATGGCTATAAGATTGCACCATTTGATCGATCCCCATTAGTAACAGAGGAAGGAGTAGAAATTGGAATTACTTTTCCAAGGCTACCACCATAGGGCCTGTGGCCGCAGCCGATGTCAATGTGGGGAACTCTCAGAGTAACCAATGACGGATTGTTATAAACTGACTTACATGGGCTTTGGTTGCTATCGTGCAACAGCCAAAGCCCACTACGTGATTTGAAAACCAAGGGGGTATTTAAAGTTTATGAAATTCATATTTGTAGTAAAAGCACTGGGTGAGCAGACCATAGCAGATCTAAGAGTGGAGTTTACAACTGTCAACACCCCTGGCAGTATAGACAACAGTCTGTCGATAACGCTGAGAAAGGATGGGAGGTATTACCTGAGCAGGGATTGGTCTGTCCCTGAGTCAATATCTAAACACTGCCTTGAAATGTGAAGAGAGGGTCCAGGCTCATCTCTATAGAGCATCTATTGTTTCCAAAAAGTGTTAAAATTGTCATTAAAAGTTATGCCAACAGAGTGGCGGTAGTATTTAAGACAGATATGAAGAGCTAAGAGCTTGCTGAACCCTTCGCAGCCACGACCCAGCGACGGCATGGGAACAGAGATAATCAGCTGCTTTTCAGTGCCTTTCAGTGTGTTGATCATTTCAATAAAATCCTGTTTCATTAGCTCTGATTTACCCTTATTGATATCATTTGATCCCACATGCACTACGACAGCAGCAGCCCCCGGGTAGCACAGGGTTTTTGCTCCAGGAACCGAAATGTGCCTCATCATGGAGCTACTAATGATGATGGCTGCGGAGGAAGACGAGCGTCCATGGACACCTGACCTTTTCTGAGGGAAGGGCGGGTGAGAGGGGAAAGGTAACTTCATTAGGGAGGTGTCTCTGCAGGGCATCCCTTGCCAGTCAGTCTGAGATGGGTGAGATGGTGGCGAGGCAGTGGCACAATGACCAGACTGATGAGTAGAAATGTAAAAGTCTCAGAGTGGGACCTTTCCAGGATACGCTGCAATGTCTCAGGTCCTTACTCTGGATGTAAAAGTCTCAGAGTGGGACCTTTCCAGGATACGCTGCAATGTCTCAGGTCCTTACTCTGGATGCCCAGCTCAGACATATAGTCCTCAATAAGCTGACAGTTTAGACATTGGAAATTTATCCGGTCAATATTATCCCAGAGCTGTGCAAAATAGGTGCAGCTCCAACATGGGATGAAACGATCACCGTAGTCTCTTAAGGTGATTGCCGCCAATCTGGAAAAATACATTTTCTCCATACGGCAGAAAGTGGTAGACAACATTTTGGGAATAGTCCGTTAAAATCCACACAAATAAAATATGTTGGTGAGGAATCAGCTAAAAGTCAATCAATCCACACAGTGTGATAGTTAGTTAGATTGAATCACACAGATTGTAGGATCACCGAAGTTAAAGGCAGCAAGCCAGAACCCAACCACAGACTAGAACCCAGCCAGCACTAGGACCAACAAGAAACACAAACAAGGCACACAACTCACCAGCATAACAACAGCAAGGAGGGAGCAGTGACTTACTCAACGCGATTAAATGCTGGGGCCCATCAGACCAGCAGTACAATGGAGGCCGTGTTGCTAGTATGATAACCAGGAGAAAAGCACCTGGGAAGGGATGTAGTTTCCAGTACAGGCCAGTGGAAGCCGAGTAGGGTGTCCAGGTATATTCAAGTAGGCCTCAAACGTTTCAGCAGACCTGTTTCTTTATGTCTCCTTAAACACTCTGTATGCATTATTACACTATTGTCCAATGTGTTCACAGCCACTTGAAACCAAGCTAAATGGAGACAAAAATCCACAAAAATCTTTTCAATAACAGACACTGATCAGAGAAAAAGGACTTGATTTCCGTCATTTTGAAGAGTGGGTGTAGTGTACAAATAAAACATTTCAACCGATTGAAGTCAAAACTGTAATTAGGCCACTCATGAACATTCAATGTCATTTTGGTAAGCAACTGCCGGGTATATTGCTGAAAGGTGAATTTGTCTCCCAGCAGACTGAACAAGGTTTTCCTCTAGGACTTTGTCTGTGCTTAGCTGTATTCCGTTTATTTCTATCCTGAAAAACTCCCTAGTCCTAGGAGATGACAAGCATACCAATAACATGACGCAGCCACCACCATACTTGAAAATCTGAAGAGTGATGTGTTGGATTTGCCCCAAACATAACACTTTGTATTCAGGACGTAAAGTTAATTTCTTTGCCACATTTCTTTAAGTTTTCCTTTAGTGCCTGATTGAAAACAGAATGCATGTTTTGGAATATTTGTATTCTGTACAGGCTTCCTTCTTTTCACTCTGTCAATTAGGTTAGTTTTGTGGAGTAGCTATGTTGTTGATCTGTCCTAAGTGTTCTCCTATCACAGCCATTAAACTCGGTAACTGTTTTAAAGTCACTATTGGCCTCATGGTGAAATCCCTGAGCGGTTTTCTTCCTTTCCGGCAACTGAGTTATGAAAGATGCCTGTATCTTTGTAGTGACTGGGTGTATTAATACACCATCCAAAGTGTACTTAATAACTTCACCATGCTCAAAAGAATATTCAATGTCAGTTTATTTGTATTTTTTAATCTGTGTTTGAAATTCACTGCTCGACTGAGGGACCTTACAGATAGTTGCATGTGTGGGGTACAGAGATGAGGTAGTTAATCAAAAAACCATGACAACACTATTATTGCAGAAGAGTGAGTCCATGCAACGTATTATGTAACTTGTAAAGCACATTGTTACTCCTGAACTTATTTAGGCCATAAAAGGTGTTGAATTCTGATTTATTCAATACAATCAGCTTTTCTTTTTTTGTTGTTGTTGAAAAACATAACTCTACTTTGACATTAGTTGGTATTGTGGGTAGGCCAATGACAAAACAAATCTAAATGTAATCAAATTTATATTCAGGCTGTCAAGGGGTGTGAATACTTTCTGAAGGCACTGTAGATGTTTCTTCAATTTTGTTTTCATGGTTCTGCTTTGAGTCGTTGGCTGGGAGGCAGAGCACAATGTTTCACAAGGCTCTAAACGTGTGTCAGGACCCTCGGTGGGGGACAAAGCCTCACTGGTTTCTCATTGGCTAGCAGAGTCAGGCGTGTCATTTTTGGCCTCCGGTGTGTGTTACTGATGTCTGTGTCTAAAGAGGTTAAAACTCTGCTCTGATCACACACCGCTGTTCTAACTCAGTTGGGGTTCTGTTCCGGCTTAGTTCCGGTTCCTCAGAGGGAACAGAGAGAACCGCAGCAGATGATGGTTACCAGCAGAGCAAAGGAGAGCCATACTGTATATCTCACTGTGATTACCAGCAGAATCACACTATCTATCTCATTGTGATTCTCAGAAGAGCTAAAGAGAGCCATACTGTATATCTCACTGTGATTACCAGCAGAACCATATATCTCACTGTGATTACCAGCAGAACCATATATCTCACTGTGATTACCAGCAGAACCATATATCTCACTGTGATTACCAGCAGAACCATATATCTCACTGTGATTAACCAGCAGAGCCATATATCTCACTGTGATTACCAGCAGAACCATATATCTCACTGTGATTAACCAGCAGAACCATATATCTCACTGTGATTACCAGCAGAACCATATATCTCACTGTGATTACCAGCAGAACCATATATCTCACTGTGATTACCAGCTAAATGATCTATCCAAACGTGTCATGAAACACATAGTGGAACTTCATAAGTCAACAACACTCTTTCAAATAAAAATCACCTAAAGAGAGGCACCCTGCATATATAACATGGCCCACCTTTGCCATGGTGGACTATATAAGGTGTGCGAACAACCTTTGCCATGGTGGACTATATAAGGTGTGCGAACAACCTTTGCCATGGTGGACTATATAAGGTGTGCGAACAACCTTTGCCATGGTGGACTATATAAGGTGTGCGAACAACCTTTGCCATGGTGGACTATATAAGGTGTGCGAACAACCTTTGCCATGGTGGACTATATAAGGTGTGCGAACAACCTTTGCCATGGTGGACTATATAAGGTGTGCGAACAACCTTTGCCATGGTGGACTATATAAGGTGTGCGAACAACCTTTGCCATGGTGGACTATATAAGGTGTGCGAACAACCTTTTCTTCAAATGGAAGTCAATATTAACCAATGGCATGTTGAAGGGAATTACAGACTGTCCTCACCGTGGAGACCCCTTGACCTCAAAGACACGAGCACAGCACAACACATACTTCAGCTAATGCACTTGACATTCTGTAGGTAATGTAAAGCAAAGGACACATGTCATGCTCAGTCAGCAGTTCGGGATATAAAAAATCTAAAAATCTCCAGGACCAGCGATAGGACATGTACAGGCAACTGCCAAAATAATGGGAACACTTGATGAGGGATACGAAGTATATTGAAAGCAGGTGATTCCACACAGAATTGGTTCCTGAGTGAATTAAGCAATTAACATCCCATCATGCATAGGGCCACATAAAAATGCCCAGTTGCCCATTATTTTGGGTACCATGGCTAGAAGAAGAGATGTTTTTTCATCAATAACTAGGGTGCGGGTAAGACTCCGGTGTCACTAAATTGATCAGGAACATTTTGAAGCTGAGCCATTTGCACGTGCTCTGCTGCCCAGTACAGTCACATCTGACTCAGATCATAACATGGTGTCAGAAGTGCTTCAACCTGGTCAAATATAAGACGAGAATATAATCATGTTCTTTGTATTTACATGGATCCCCCAGCCACTCTTAATATATATAATATATATAATAATATAATATATGCCATTTAGCAGCTTTTATCCAAAGCGACTTACAGTCATGTGTGCATACATTCTACGTATGGGTGGTCCCGGGAATCGAACCCACTACCCTGGCGTTACAAGCGCCATGCTCTACCAACTGAGCTACTCTTCTTGGGGTCCGGCAAAATGAAGGCAGTTTAAACCATTTTAAAACATTACAATACATTCACAGATTTCACAACACACTGTGTGCCCTCAGGACCCTACTCCACCACTACCACATGTCTACAGTACTAAATCCATGTGTACGTATAGTGCGTATGTTATTGTGTGTGTGTGTGTGTGTGTGTGTGTGTGTGTGTGTGTGTGTGTGTGTGTGTGTGTGTGTGTGTGTGTGTGTGTGTGTGTGTGTGTGTGTGTGTGTGTGTGTGTGTGTGTGTGCGTGCGTGTGCGCGCGTGTGTGTATGCATTTGTCTGTGCCAATGTTTCTGTTGCTTCACAGTCCCTGCTGTTCCATAAGGTGTATTTTATCTGTTTTTTAAATCTAATTTTAGTAGCATGTCTTGTGGGGTATGCATGGGTGTCTGAGCTGTGTGCCAGAGGTTTAGACAGACAGCTCGGTGCATTCAACATAAATACAAGTAGTGATGAAGTCAATCTCTCCTCCACTTTCAGCCAGGAGAGATTGACATGCATATGATTAATTAGCTCTCTGTGTACATCCAAGGGCCAGCCGTGCTTCCCTGTTCTGAGCCAATTGCAAAGTCCTTTTTTGTGGCACCTGACCAGATGACTGAGCAGTAGTCCAGGTGTGACAAAACTAGGGCCTGTCGGACCTGCCTTGTTGATGGTGTTGTTAAGAATGCTATACTCTGCTTTACTATAGACCGACGTCTCCCCATCTTAGCTACTACTGCATCAAAATGTTTTGACCATGACAGTTTACAATCTAGTGTTACTCCAAGCAGTAGCACTCACGTCTGTAGCCATGAAGTGCTTTGGTAATGGCTCACATCAACAACATTATCCTAGAAACCCTAGACTCACTCCAATTTGCATACCACCCAATCAGATCCACAGATGATGCAATCTCTATTGCACTCCACACTGCCCTTTCCCACCTGGACAAAAGGAACACTTATGTGAGAATGCTATTCATTGACTACAGCTCAGCGTTCAACACCATAGTACCCTCAAAGCTCATCACTAAGCTAAGGATCCTGGGACTAAACACCTCCCTCTGCAACTGGATCCTAGACTTCCTGACGGGCCGCCCCCAGGTGGTGAGGGTAGGTAGCAACACATCTGCCACGCTGATCCTCAACACTGGAGCTCCCCAGGGGTGCATGCTCAGCCCCCTCCTGTACTCCCTGTTCACCCACGACTGCATGGCCAGGCACGACTCCAACACCATCATTAAGTTTGCAGACGACACAACAGTGGTCGGCCTGATCACCGACAACGACGAGACAGCATATAGGGAGGGAGTCAGAGACCTGGCCGGGTGGTGCCAGAATAACAACCTATCCCTCAACGTAACCAAGACTAAGGAGATTATTGTGGACTACAGGAAAAGGAGGACGCCCCCATTCTCATTGATGGGGCTGTAGTCGAGCAAGTGGAGAGCTTCAAGTTCCTTGGTGTCCACATCAACAACAAACTAGAATGGTCCAAACACACCAAGACAGTTATGAAGAGGGCATGACAAAACCTATTCCCCCTCAGGAAACTATAAAGATTTGGCATGGGTCCTGAGATCCTAAAAAGGTTCTACAGCTGCAACATCGAGAGCATCCTGATTGGTTGCATCACTGAGCTGGTGATCCAAGCATCCTGCTTGGCCTCCTACCGCAAGGCACTAAAGAGGATAGTACGCACGGCTCAGTACATCACTGGGGCAAAGCTTCCTGCCATCCAGGACCTCTACACCAGGTGGTGTCAGATGAAGGCCCTAAAAATTGTCAAAGACCCCAGCCACTCCAGTCATATACTGTTCTCTCTACTACTGCATGGCAAGCGGTACCGGAGTGCCAAGTCTCGGACAAAAAGACTTCTCAACAGTTTTTACCCCCAAACCATAAGACTCCTGAACAGGTAATCAAATGGCTCCCCAGACTATTTGCATTTTGTTAGCCCCCCTCCCCCAACCCCTATTTTTACACTGTTGCTACTCTCTGTTTATCATATATGCATAGTCACTTTAACTATACATTCATGTGCATACTACCTCAATCAGTCTGACTAACCAGTGTCTGTATGCTACTGCTACTCGTTCATCATATATGCATTTTTATATCTACATGCCTACCTCAATCTATAACTGGTGTCTGTATAGCCTGTCTTTTTACTGTTGTTTTATTTCTTTACCTACCTATTGTTCACCTAATACCTTTTTGGCACTATTGGTTAGAGCCTGTAAGTAAGCATTTCACTGTAAGGTGAAATGTACACCTGTTGTGTTCAGCGCACGTGACAAATAAACTTTGATTTGATCTCAACTTGCTCAATTTCCACATTATTTATAACAAGATTTAGTTGAGGTTTAGGGTTTAGTGAATGTTTTGTTCCAAATACAATGCATTTAGTTTTAGAAATATTTGGGGCTAACTTATTCCTTGCCACCCACTCTGAAACGAATTGCAGCTCTTTGTTGAGTGTTGCAGTTAATATCATTCTTTATATAATTTCTTTGTTTCATAGTGTAGTTTATTTTTCTTTTTCTTTAGTTTAATCACATGATTTCTTCATTTGCAGTACGTTTGCCAATCAGTTGGGCTGCCAGACTTAATTGCCATACCTTTTGCCTCATCCCAGTTTCATAAATGCGTCAAGTGTACACCACAGATCAGCAAATATTCTTTACATCATCAACATATGAATCACCGCAAAA
Source organism: Oncorhynchus keta (assembly GCF_023373465.1). NCBI lineage: Eukaryota > Metazoa > Chordata > Actinopteri > Salmoniformes > Salmonidae > Oncorhynchus > Oncorhynchus keta. The sequence goes on from NC_068446.1 coordinate 20,317,489, forward strand.
CTTCTTGTATGACCTCTTATACACAATATTAGGCTATTGGCTATTATATTGGTTAAATGGCTATTATATTGTGATCACTACATCCTATGGATTTGGATACTGCTTTAAAGCAAATATCTGCAGCGTTAGTAAAAATATGATCAATACATGCTGATGGTTTAATTCCTGTGCTAATTTAGCTAACAGCCCACTGCTCTCTCATGTCTCGTCATTGAGCAGAGCAGCCCGAGCACAGCCTTTTTGGGCTGCAGCCCAAGAACAGCCATGAGCAGAGTGCATGCAAAGCGAGCTGGATGCAGGGAGTGACAGACAGACAGACAGACAGAGAGGAGCAGCTAATGGATTTATTAACGGAGAAAGTTATTTCTGGTTTCGGGCAGGGCGGGCTTTAAATTTGGCAGAAGCAATCGGGCCTGGGTAGGGTAGGGCCTGAATGTCGCGGGCATGGGTAGGGCTCAGGCTTAAAATTCATGCCCATGCAGGGCTCTAGTGTGTCAGTCACCAGATCGCAACCCAATTGAACACTTATTGGAGATTCTGGAGTGGTGCCTGAGACAGCGTTTTCCACCACCATCAACAAAACACCAACTTATGGAATTTCTGGTGTCGTATCCCTCCAATAGTTTTAGACACTTGTAGAATCTATGCCATGGTGCATTAAAACAGCTCTGGCTTGTGGTGGCCTATTTAGACCCTATATGTTGGTGTTTCCTTTATTTTGGCAGTTACCTGTAGTTATATATGACTGAACGTATCAGTACCCCTGGTTCTCTCACACATCTACGGACCTTTTGAAGAAGTGTATGTGCGTGCCTGCGTGTTCGCATGTGTGTGTGTCTCACTTATTCAGGCCCTTTGAAGATGTGAGATGGGTTCTGGGGGTCAGGAAGCTCAGGCAGTCAAGACAAACATGATCTTCAAACTCCACTCTCACATACACTCTGACCCTCTTTAGCAATGTACAGAGATCGCACGCACGCGCACGCACGCACGCACGCACGCACGCACGCACGCACGCACGCACGCACGCACGCACGCACGCACGCACGCACGCACGCACGCACGCACGCACGCACACACACACACACACACACACACACACACACACACACACACACACACACACACACACACACACACACACACACACACACACACACACAGAGAGAGAGAGATTAAAGCTGAAAACCCTCTGGTTAGGAGTGAGAAAACAGACCCTTTCTCTTGCTACACTAAGACCACTCAGTTACATAACATTGCTGCAGAAGTCTGTGTCCAGGTCATGGTAGAAGTAACTTTTATACAGTTTCAGCAGATATTTCGATTTCTTCATGCTTTTTAAAGGTAGCTTTTCATAGTAGCAGCACGCACAAACATGGGGGTTGGTTCAGTATGTGAGACATTTGACGTCCATTGTATGCAATATGCCTTGGATCTCTACAGTGTGTTTGGTGAATGTACAGTAAGTCAATGAAAGTATTATTATCTATTCTGGTTAATATTATGACAAGTGTAAAGAAAGCTCAGCGATAGAGCTGGACATCTGAAGAAGGAAAGAGAAGAGCGGAAAGAGAGAGGAAGGGGAAGCTGAGAGGATGAAAGCAGAGGGGAGAGAGAGAGAGATTGAGAGAGAATGAGAGGGAGGGGAGAGGAAAGGATGAGAGCGGAGAAGAGATAGCGAGAGAGGAGAGAGGGAGGGGGAGCGGATGAAACAAAGCTGCCTTCAATTATGAACCAATTTTAGAAACTTCACTCCCTGAGGCCCATGGATGGATGGACTGCTCCAAATCAGACATCCTGCATACTGGTTAAATCTGACCACTGAGCCCACAGCCTCTCTCTGTCTCCTACCCTAACCACCTAAACCCTATCCCCCTAAACCTCAGCCCTCAGTCTCACTCTGTAACTAACCTCTATCTCCTGAATCCTAACCTTAAGCTAACCCCCTAAACCTCAGCCCTCAGTTTCACTCTGTAACTAACCTCTATCTCCTGAATCCTAACCTTAAGCTAACCCCCTAAACCTCAGCCCTCAGTTTCACTCTGTAACTAACCTCTATCTCCTGAATCCTAACCTTAAGCTAACCCCCTAAACCTCAGCCCTCAGTTTCACTCTGTAACTAACCTCTATCTCCTGAATCCTAACCCTAAATTAACCCCCTAAAACTCAGCCCTGTCTATGCCTGTCTCTAACACCTAACAGCCTCTTTCCTGTTGTTTTTACAGTAACACTCAATTTCATTGAAACTAATTCTGAACAAATTAAAAAAATATACCGCCCGGGCAACGAAGGAGTGGCTTCGTAAGAAGCATTTCAAGGTCCTGGAGTGGCCTAGCCAGTCTCCAGATCTCAACCCAATAGAAAATCTTTGGAGGGAGTTGAAAGTCAGTTTTGCCCAGCAACAGCCCCAAAACATCACTGCTCTAGAGGAGATCTGCATGGAGGAATGGGCCAAAATACCAGCAACAGTGTGTGAAAACCTTGTGAAGACTTACAGAAAGCGTTTGACCTCTGTCATTGCCAACAAAAGGGTATATAACAAAGTATTGAGATAAACTTTTGTTATTAAAATACTTATTTTCCACCATAATTTGCAAATAAATTCATTAAAAATCCTACAATGTGATTTTCTGAATTTATTTTTCTAATTTCATCTGTCATAGTTGAAGTGTAGCTATGATGAAAATTACAGGCCTCTCTCATCTTTTTAAAGTGGGAGAACTTGCACAATTGGTGGCTGACTAAATACTTTTCTGCCCCACTGTATAATTCACTGTATCACAATTCCACTGGGTCAGAAGTTTACATACACAAGATGACTGTGCCTTTAAAAAGTTTGGAAAATTCCAGAAAATGATGTCATGGCTTTAGAAGCTTCTGATAGGCTAATTGACATAATTTGAGTCAATTGGAGGTGTACCTGTGGATGTATTTCAAGGCCTACCTTCAAACTCAGTGCCTCTTTGCTTGACATCATGGGAAAATCAAAATAAATCAGCCAAGACCTCTGAAAAGAAACTGTAGACCTCCACAAGTCTGGTTCATCCTTGGGAGCAATTTCCCAACGCTGCAGGAGGGACTGGTGCACTTCACAAAATGGGAAGGAAAATGATGTGGATATATTGAAGCAACATCTCAAGACATCAGTTAAAGCTTGGTCACAAATGGGTCTTCCAAATGGACAATGACCCCAAGCATACCTCCAAAGTTGTGGCAAAATGGACAACAAAGGACAACAAAGTCAAGGTATTGGAGTGGCCATCACAAAGCCCTGACCTCAATCCTATACAACATTTGTGGGCAGAACTGAAAAAGCGTGTGTGAGCAAGGAGGCCTACAAACTTGACTCAGTTACACCAGCTCTGTCAGGAGGAATGGGCCAAAATTCACCCAACTTATTGTGGGAAGCTGTGGAAGGCTACCTGAAACATTTGACCCATGTTAAACAATTTAAAGGCAATGCTACCAAATAATAATTGAGTGTATGTAAACTTCTGACCCACTGGGAATGTGATGAAAGAAATAAAAGCTGAAATAAATCATTCTCTCTGCTATTATTCTGACATTTCACATTCTTAAAATAAAGTGGTGATCCTAACTGACCTACTACAGGGAATTCTTACTAGGATTAAATGTCAGAAATTGTGAAAAACTGAGTTGAAATGTATTTGGTTAAGGTGTATGTAAACTTCCCACTTCAACTGTATATGTGTCTCCCAGAGAAAATGCATTGTTTTAGTCAATAAGAAAGCACATAACCTTGGCTTTCAACAGCAAACATCAACATGAAATACCATACCATAGCTTCAACTCTATTTCACAATCTAATAAACGTTTAACAGCATCCCCATGCAGTGTCTTTTATTTCACATCAATTAACTCTTTATATCCACTATATGACGTGGTGTGTTTGTTGATACTTGCTGGGTTTCCTGACTGATAGACATTCCTCACACACTCAGAGCATTGAGGGTCCATATAGGTTATGATCAGGGGTTGGGGTCAAGGGTGAAAGGTAAAGAAGTCATGCTCTGATCACCATGGGAACTTCAGGAGCCCAGCAGTAGAGCAGCTTCCTGTTAGTGTTGGGGTCTGTCTGGCAAGTCTCCCCCCCCCCTCTCTCTCTCTCTACCCCCTCTCCATCTACTGAACTCCTCTCCCCTGTTGCCCTGTCCATCTGCCTCCCCCATCTCTCACTTTCTCTCCTTCATTCCCACAATTGTCTCCCCCCTTTCGAGTCAGATAAACAATGAGAGTAGAGGATCCTTTTACAGAAGGTGACAGTCAACAACATCAAATCTGTCCTCCCTCCTCCCCTGGGGGATTTCACTGTCTGCTGCGAGCTGGTCAATCATTCCTTTAATAATTACCTTTCTCCTCTCACTACCTGACACTTATGCAATCTCTGTTGCCTCAACTGGGCGACAGCATCCCATCCTGGGGAGGGAGGGGGAGGGTATGTGTGTGTGTCTTGGATGGGGAGGATGAGATTGGAGGACATTTCAGACATTAACGTTTTGAAAACATCTTCTGGGAGCTGCATTCCTCAAAACTTTCGTAAAAAATGAATACAAACACACAGACACACACAGACACACACAGACACACACAGACACACACAGATACACACAGATACACACAGATACACACAGATACACACACAGAGAAGCTTTAGGAACTTCCTTGTTTTGTCTGAAACCTGGCCAAGTTAAATTGTGTTTTCCATCCTATACTCCAGGGAATTGGTGAATACATGTGTAAGTTTGTGTGTGCTTGTGCCTGTGTGTGTGTGTCTATGTTTGTGTGTGTCAGAGGAGAGAGCGTTAGTTTCCTTTCTACATTTACTTCAACCGGGGAAAGAGACGAGCTGTCAGTCTACATGTTGCTGGTTAGGTCACACAGGTGACACACAGGGTCAACTCTGTCCACCTAAAGGAGTGACTCTCTCAGAAACATGTGTCTGGAATCACAAACCCACGCGCGCACACACATATACGCAAACAATAGATGTTGTAACCCAGATGAGCATTCTACACTATATTGTGTTCGTCTTGAGAAATACTGTTTGCAGATAATTGACTTCTTATTGGGACTTTCTCAAATGAAAAATAAAACACAACGTAGAACCAGAGAGGTCTTCAAGATAATGACACTATTTCATTTCAGCTGTTGCCAAATGTCTCAAACCTGCTAGCAAGTGATGGATGTATCCTGACCAGTATAATGATCCACTCCACACATTACAGTATAACTACGTCTGTCTACACAAAGCTGCTCGTTGGGAAATACAGACCATTTCAGCGAAATAAGCACCATGTAATTACAGAGATTTAATCACAACTACAGAGGATCAAGCCAAACAAACATTCATATTGGAACTCCCTGTGGGTGCGTGAGTGGTCTTGCTGGGTTTGAGTGTGTATACATGCGTATGTACAGGGCCTTCAGAAAGTATTCATACCCCACATTTTGTTGTCTTACGACCTGAATTTAAAATGGATCACAGTTAGATTTTGTTTTGTTACTGGCCTACGCACAATACCCTAAAACATTAAAGTGGAATTGTGTTTTTCAACAGTTGAACTAATTCATAAAAAACGAAAAGCTGAAATGTCTTGAGTCAATAAGTGTTCAACCCCGTTGTTATGGCAACCTAACTAGGTTCAGGTGTAAACATATGCTTAACAAGTTGCAGAGTAAGTTGGATGGACTCACTCTTGTGTGCAATAATAGTGTTGAACATGATTTTGGAATGACTACCTCATCTCTGTATCGCACACATATAATTAATTATCTGTAAGAGCCCTCAGTCAAACACGGATTCAACCATAAAGACCAGGGAGGTTTTCCCATGCCTCGTAAAGAAGGGTGCCTATTGGTAAATGGGTAAAAAAATATACAAAAATACATGAAATATCCCTTTGAACATGGAGAAGTTATTACACTTTGGATGGTGTATCAATACACCCCAGTCGTTACAAAGGTGCAGGCGTCCTTCCTAACTCAGTAGCCGGAGTGGAAGGAAACCGCTCAAGGATTTCACCATGAGGCCAATTGTAACGGCTGTTTGAAGAAGAGGACCAAGGTGCAGCGTGGTAAATGTTCATGATTTTTAATCAAACTGAACACTAGAACAAAAAATAACAAAGCGGAACAAACGAAACCGTTCTGTCTGGTGCAGAAACACACTAAACAGAAAATAACTACCCACAATGCACAGGTGGGAAAAGGCTACCGAAGTATGATTCTCAATCATAGACAACGATAGACAGCTTCCTCTGATTGAGAACCACACCCGGCCAAACACACAGAAATAGAAAACATAGAACACAAAACATAGAATGCCCACCCCAACTAAACCAAAATAGAGACATAAAAAGGATCTCTAAGGTCAGGGCGTGACACCAATGGTGACTTTAAAACAGTTCGAGTTTAATGGCTGTGATAGGAGAAAACTGAGGATGGATCAACAACATTGTAGTTACTCCACAATACTAACCTAATTGACAGAGTGAAAAGATGGAAGCCTGTACAGAATAGAAATATTCCAAAACATGCGTCCTGTTTGCAACAAGGCACTAAAATAATGCTGCAAAAACTGTGTCAAAGCAATTCACTTTTTGTCATGGATACAAAGTGTTATGTTTAGGGGAAATCCAATACAACACATTACTGAATACCCCTCTCCATATTTTTCAAGCATAGTAGTGGCTGCATCAAGTTATAGGTATGCTTGTAATCATTAAGGGCTGGGGAGCTTTAAAGGATAAAAAATAAACAGAATGGAGTTAAGCACAGGAGAAATCCTAGAGGAAAACCTGGTTCAGTCTGTTTTCCATCAGACACTGGGAGATGAATTCACCTTTCAGCAGGACAATAACCTAAAACACAAGGCCAAATCTACACTGGAGTTTCTTACCAAGATGAGAGTTGTCACGTCTACTCCCACTCTCGCTCTCTGGCGCTTGTTGTCTCCAGTTTTCTCTTTATTACACACACCTGTCACCATCGTTACACGCACCTGCGCCACATGAGACTCACCTGGACTCCATCACCTTCCTGATGACCTCCCCTATATCTGTCACTCCCTTTGGTTCTTTCCTCAGGCGTTATTGTTTCTGTTTATATGTTTCATGTCTGTACACTACTCGTGTTTCTTGTTTTGTTCCATGTTGGTTTATTTATTGATTAAATAAACTGTACTTGCTTCCTGACTATTAGCGTACACGTTACAACAGTGAATGTTCCTGAGTGTCCGTGTTACAGTTTTGACTTAAATATCCTTGAAAATCTATGGCAAGACTTGAAAATGGCTGTTAAGTAATGACCAACAACCAAGGTGTGAATACTTATTTCTGTATATGATTTTCAATGAATGTGCAAAAAAAAACAATTCTGAAAACATGTTTTCACTTTCTCATTATGGCGTATTGTGTGTATTTAATATATTTTGAATTCAGGCTGTAACACAACAAACTGTGTAGTAAGTCAATGGGTATGAATACTTTCTGAAGGCACTATGTACAAGTGTGTGCTTAAATTACATTGACCTTATCGCAATTCCTTGAAATATCAAGTGCTGAAGAGGATAGTGTTTAGGAATAGACAGGGCAGTACAGCTTGTTTCAGTCCTGCTGCTCTGTTGGCTGGTTGTAAATGTTGTAAGCTGCCCTGTGAATTTATGAGGTTTAAATCAGGAAGTAATATGTCCTGTAGACTCTACTGCTCTCAGGTTTAACCAATGAGACAACAGACGCCAGACACGCACGCACGCACGCACGCACACACGCACACACACACACACACACACACACACACACACACACACACACACACACACACACACACACACACACACACACACACACACACACACACACAGGCTTGCACATACACACAATTCTGTCCTGGTGCTTCCTGTCCTGACTGACGCCACCATTTCAGCTGTTCCAGACAGACCCCTCCCCCCTCCCCCCTCCCCCTCCCCCTTACACTCCTGCTACCCGTCAATCAACAGGAACTTTTCTTTCTTGCGCGTGCTCTGTCTCTCTCTTGGTCTCTGTGTAAGTAACTATGTGCAGTCCATTGCCGATCCCCATGGTTAGTATGTTGTGTGTTCTGGACTGTTGAGGAAGACGTCAGAAGCTGCTTGGCGCAGGTCTCATCTCACTGACACTGCTCCTCTTTGATGCTCAAATAAACATGCTATATATAACTGATAACGAGGACTATGCCAGCTCCCTGCTTACGCACACCGCATACACTCAGAACTGCATGCACACTGTGTAAGCATTTCACTGGAAGGTCTGCACCTGTTGTATTCGGCGCATGTGACAAGTAACATTTTATTTTATTTGACACACACACAAACACATATACACATACACGCACGCATGGACACACACAAACGCACACACACTTCCCAGGCCAGTCTATATCTGCCAGCCTTCACACCCTCTCTCCTTACCACCAGGCACTCCTGGTCTGAAATCTGATCCACCTGCTGATTGTTGCCAAGGAAACACTGACATAAACGCTGTTTATGGGAATAGGGTTTCATTTTCTCCACTTCAGACACAGTCAAGATTCTGTACCTCACTACAGGTCAACTCATGCTATTATTCCTGATCAGAAGTACAGGTTTCATGTCTGACCAGATGCATCACACTGTTACTGTGACTAGTTCCCTGGCCTGAGAGAGAGCTCTGCTGCTTCTAGATGGGATGGTGTGTGTGTGTGTGTGTGTGTGTGTGTGTGTGTGTGTGTGTGTGTGTGTGTGTGTGTGTGTGTGTGTGTGTGTGTGTGTGTGCGTGCAGGTGTACGTGTGTGTGTGTGTGTGTGTGTGTGTGGGTGCGTGCGTGCGTGCAGGTGTGTGTGTGTGCTTGCAGGTGTACGTGTGTGCTTGCAGGTGTACGTGTGTGCGTGCAGGTGTGTGTGTGTGTGTGTGTGTGTGTGTGTGTGTGTGTGTGTGTGTGTGTGTGTGTGTGTGTGTGTGTGTGTGTGTGTGTGTGCGTGCGTGCGTGCGTGCGTGCGTGCGTGCGTGCGTGCGTGCGTGCGCGTGTGTGTGCGTGCACGTGCACATGTTTATTTCAGATCCGATTCACACATTATTTCTGAATGCGGTAAGAACTCTGGGAAAGCACTCATCATAACCTTACGGAGTATGGAAAGGGAGAGTACTAAATGTCATACTAGTAAAATTGCCTTTCATTTAATTGAATTGAGAGTATTTGTGGGGTAGTGGTATGGTTTCAGTGTATCTTAATACTGCCATTAGATGTAGTGTTGAGTTGTAAGTCATTTTTATGACAACATTACAGTATGTAGTGCACACAGACACAGGTCTCCTATAACCTCAGCTGGATCCAGGAGGTCATTTCCACCCCTCGCTGACTCAGAAAAAATTCTACCCCACGGCTCACACACACACACACACACACACACACACACACACACACACACACACACACACACACACACACACACACACACACACACACACACACACACACACACACACACACACACACACACACACACACACACACACACACCCCCAAGCTATAAAACTCTCAAGACTTCTCTCAAGACTCGCTCTCTCAATCTCTCTCATATGCTCACGTACACACACAAGCGTACACCAACATGTGCACAGCAAGCATTACTGATACACCAAGTCTGGAACAAACAGGACCCTGAACAGCTTCTACCCCCCAAGCTATAAAACTGCTAAACAAGACTGCTAAACAAGACTGCTAAATAGCTCATCAAATGGCTACCAGGACTACCTGCACTGACCCTTTTTTGCAATAACTCTCTTGCACTGAATCTATGCGCACACACTGGACTCAACCCGCACACACTGGACTCAGCCCACACACACTGGACTCACCCCCCACACACTTGACTCACCCCACACACACTGGACTCTACCCACACACACTGGACTCAACCCGCACACACTGGACTCAACCCACACACACTGGACTCAACCCGCACACACTGGACTCTACCCACACACACTGGACTCAACCCGCACACACTGGACTCTACCCGCACACACTGGACACTGGACCCACCCGCACTGGACTCAACCCGCACACACTGGACTCAACCCGCACACACTGGACTCAACCCACACACACTGGACTCAACCCGCACACACTGGACTCAACCCGCACACACTGGACTCAACCCGCACACACTGGACTCAACCCGCACACACTGGACTCAACCCGCACACACTGGACTCAACCCGCACACACTGGACTCAACCCGCACACACTGGACTCTACCCGCACACACTGGACTCAACCCGCACACACTGGACTCAACCCGCACACACTGGACTCAACCCGCACACACTGGACTCAACCCGCACACACTGGACTCTACCCGCACACACTGGACTCAACCCGCACACACTGGACTCAACCCGCACACACTGGACTCAACCCGCACACACTGGACTCAACCCGCACACACTGGACTCAACCCGCACACACTGGACTCAACCCGCACACACTGGACTCAACCCGCACACACTGGACTCAACCCGCACACACTGGACTCAACCCACACACACTGGACTCAACCCACACACACTGGACTCAACCCGCACACTGGACCCCACACACTGGACTCAACCCGCACACACTGGACTCAACCCGCACACACTGACTCTCACCCGCACACACTGGACTCACCCGCACTGGACTCAACCCGCTCACACACTGGACTCAACCCGCACACACTGGACTCAACCCGCACACACTGGACTCAACCCGCACACACTGGACTCAACCCGCACACACTGGACTCAACCCGTACACACTGGACTCTACCCGCACACACTGGACTCAACCCGCACACACTGGACTCAACCCACACACACTGGACTCACCCCACACACTGGACTCAACCCACACACACTGGACTCAACCCACACACACTGGACTCAACCCCGCACACACTGGACTCAACCCGCACACACTGGACTCAACCCACACACACTGGACTCTACCCGGACACCCGCACACACTGGACTCAACCCGCACTCACACACACTGGACTCAACCCGCACACACTGGACTCAACCCTCAACACACACTGGACTCAACCCGCACACACTGGACTCAACCCGCACACACTGGACTCAACCCACACACACTGGACTCTACCCACACACACTGGACTCAACCCACACACACTGGACTCAACCCACACACACTGGACTCTACCCACACACACTGGACTCAACCCACACACACTGGACTCTACCCACACACACTGGACTCAACCCACACACACTGGACTCAACCCACACACACTGGACTCAACCCACACACACACACTGGACTCTACCCGCACACACTGGACTCAACCCGCACACACTGGACTCAACCCGCACACACTGGACTCAACCCGTACACACTGGACTCAACCCGCACACACTGGACTCAACCCGCACACACTGGACTCAACCCGCACACACTGGACTCTACCCGCACACACTGGACTCTACCCTGGCACACACTGGACTCAACCCGCACACACTGGACTCAACCCGCACACACTGGACTCAACCCGCACACACTGGACTCTACCCGCACACACTGGACTCTACCCGCACACACTGGACTCTACCCGCACACACTGGACTCTACCCGCACACAATGGACTCAACCCGCACACACTGGACTCAACCCGCACACACTGGACTCAACCCACACACACTGGACTCTACCCACACACACTGGACTCAACCCGCACACACTGGACTCAACCCACACACACTGGACTCAACCCGCACACACTGGACTCTACCCACACACACTGGACTCAACCCGCACACACTGGACTCAACCCACACACACTGGACTCAACCCGCACACACTGGACTCAACCCGCACACACTGGACTCAACCCGCACACACTGGACTCAACCCGCACACACTGGACTCAACCCGCACACACTGGACTCAACCCGCACACACTGGACTCAACCCGCACACACTGGACTCAACCCGCACACACTGGACTCAACCCACACACACTGGACTCAACCCGCACACACTGGACTCAACCCGCACACACTGGACTCAACCCGCACACACTGGACTCAACCCGCACACACTGGACTCTACCCGCACACACTGGACTCTACCCGCACACACTGGACTCAACCCGCACACAATGGACTCAACCCGAACACACTGGACTCAACCCGAACACACTGGACTCAACCCACACACACTCGACTCAACCCACACACACTGGACTCAACCCACACACACTGGACTCTACCCACACACACTGGACTCAACCCACACACACTAGACTCAACCCACACACACTGGAATCAACCCACACACACTGGACTCTACCCACACACACTCACAGATACTTACCTTGACATCTCAACACATACATACAAGCACACACACACTACATATGCCCACACACACACACAGCACGCGCACCTGCATACTGACGCCACACACATACACATTCACCACATAAGCTGCTCCTACTGTCTTATCTATCCTGTTGCCTTGTCACTTTACCCCCTACCTATGTGTACATATCTACCTCAATTACCTTGTACCCCTGCGCATTCACTCTGTACTGGTACTCCCTGTATTTGGCCATGTTATTTGTACTTTGTCATTGTTATTCACTGTTTATTTATTTATTGTCACTATTTAAATGTTTTCTTTAATTGTTTTGATTTATCCTAACTCTGCATTGTTGGAAATGGACTCATGTGTAAGTATTTCACTGTTACTCTACACCTGTTGTTTACAAAGCATGTGACAAATTCAATTTGATTTGACACACACAAACACACACAAATGCAGCACGCACACACACACATTGATTCATTCAGCTTCTCTCTGGTGGAGACCAGTAGCTCTGCGTTGGTCCTCTTCCTTCCCAGAAGCCTCGCTGCCTGGGGGGCCTGATTTTCATGGGGGCTCTGTAAGGATCATGAGCTGTAATCCCTACCGCTGTGTGTGAGTGTGTGTGTGTGGTGTCAACCCCACACACACTGGACTGTGTGTGTGTGTGGTGTGTGTGTGTGTGTGTGTGACTGTGTGTGTGTGTGTGTGTGTGTGTGTGTGGACTGTGTGGTCTCACCCCCCACACGTTTTACTATACCTGATGAAGACTGCTTGGCTGTCCCAAACATTGGTATTAAATGATTGCATCTGAGCTCCTTGAGTGTGCAGCTCTCCTTTTCTTTTTAATGTGTTCTACTCCATTAGCCAGCACCTCACCTAACCAGGTGTGCATTTCTTCTGCTTCCAAACTAGACTTGTGAGTACCAGAAGTCGTCACAATAATACAAAGCAACTCAAATTCAGAGATGTGAGGACATTTTGCCGATCCTCACTTGTGAAAAAGGCTATTTTAGGGTTAGGGATTAGAGTTATAATTAGGGGTTAAGGTTAGGAGTTAGGTTTAGGGTTAAGGTTAGGAGTTAGGTTTAGGGTTAAGGTTAGGAGTTAGGTTTAGGGTTAAGGTTAGGGTTAGTTTAAGGTTTAGGGTTAGGAGTTGGGTTTAGGGTTTAGGGTTAAGATTAGGGTTAGTGTACGGTTTAGGGTTAGGGCTTATGGAAAATAGGATTTTGAATGGGAATCAATTGTTGGTTCCCAGAAAGTCCTCACAATTATAGTAAGACGTGTGTGTGTGTGTGTGTGTGTGTGTGTGTGTGTGTGTGTGTGTGTGTGTGTGTGTGTGTGTGTGTGGACTGTGTGTGTGTGGACTCACCCCACGCTCAACCCGCACACACTGTGTGTGCGTGTGCATTTGAACTCTCTTGGCAGGAAGGGGGATCAGTTGTTTAATGTCAGGAAGTTAACTGAAACCAGGATCTGGCCAGCAGTATACACACTGCAGGAGCTTGTGTGTGTGAACAGCTCCACAGTAAAGCCAGGGAGTAAAACATATGGACATGTAGGACTGATCAACTCTTTGTCTTGAATTACTAACTTTATCTCCTGGAGCCGTCATCCATCATCTGCTGTTGAACCGACTTGTGAGTCAGATGAGTGGAGGAGAAAGAATGACGTCTCTGACAGTGAACACACGCACATACTCCTCTCTCTGACGGTGCTTCTGACATCTGTGGTTTGAGAAATAATATTACTTCCTGATCTTTAGTATATTCTCTCTCTGTGCACTCTGGGCTGATAGGGGTGAACGGTAAGGAGGCCTCTGTAACTGTCAGTGCTGTAGTATCTTTGACTTAACCATCCCCATATCAAAATGGAACCAGCATCTGAAGCCCTGTCATATTGGTGGGTTTTTTGTCTTTTGCCTCAGCTTACTCTGATCTACTGATACTCACTATTTTATCCATGTTTCTCTCATCTACTGGAAACTCGTCAGAGAGAATGGAACCACTCAGCCAGGCGTTATGGTTAGTTAGTTAACAACCTGCCCTCATCCTTCCCCTCCTCCCCTCTGGTCTCTCTGTGAGATGGTGTAATTGGTACAAGACATAAAAATCCATCGGTGTTCCAGATGTTGCTGTTGCCTGTGTCCCCTTTCTCTAACCCTCCAGTCTACTCCTCTCCCCCTATCTACACCTCTCCTCCTATCTACACCTCTCCTCCTATCTACACCTCTCCCCCTATCTACACCTCTCCTCCAGTCCACTCCTCTCCTCCTATCTACTCCTCTCCTCCAGTCCACTCCTCTCCCCCTATCTACACCTCTCCTCCTATCTACTCCTCTCCTCCTATCTACACCTCTCCCCCTATCTACACCTCTCCCCTATCTACACCTCTCCTCTTATCTACTCCTCTCCTCCTATCTACTCCTCTTACCTATCTACACACTCTCCTCCTATCTACACCTCTCCTCCTATCTACTCCCTGTATTTGGCCATTGGCCATTATTTGTACTTTGTCATTGTTATTCTCCTCCTATCTTTCTCCTCTTTATCCTCCTATCTACTCCTCTCCTCAGTCCACACCTCCTTCCCCAATATCTACACCTCTCCTCCTATCTATTCCTCTCCTCCAGTCCACTCCTCTCCCCTATCTACACCTCTCCTCCTATCTACACCTCTCCTCCTATCTACTCCTCTCCTCCAGTCCACTCCTCTCCTCCTATCTACACCTCTCCCCCTATCTACACCTCTCCTCCTATCTACTCCTCTCCTCCAGTCCACTCCTCTCCCCCTATCTACACCTCTCCTCCTATCTACTCCTCTCCTCCAGTCCACTCCTCTCCCCCTATCTACACCTCTCCTCCTATCTACACCTTGCTCCTCCTATCTACACCTCTCCCCCTATCTACACCTCTCCTCCTATCTACACCTCTTCCTATCTTGGGTTTAGGTTTACCTCTCCTCCTATCTAGGGCTCCTCTCCTCCTGTCTACACCTCTCCTCCAGTCCACTCCTCTCCTCCTATCTACACTCCTCCTATGTCTCCTCCTACTACTCCTCTCCCCCTATCTACACTCTCCTCCTATCTACTCTCTCCTCCTGTCTACTCCTGTCTACTTGAACTCTCCTCCTATCTAACACCTCTCCTCCTATCTACACCTCTCCTCCTATCTACACCTCTCCCCTATCTACATCCTGATCAACTCCTATCCACACTCTCCTCCTGGATCTACTCCTCATCCCCTATCGAACACCTCTCCTCCTATCTACTCCTCTCCTCCTATCTACACCTCTCTCTCCTATCTACTCCTCTGTGGTTATCTACACTCTCCTCCAGTCCATTCTCCTCTCCTCCTGATCTGAACTCCTCTGTAACTCCAGTCCACTCCTCTCCCCCTATCTACACCTCTCCTCCTATCTACTCCTCTCCTCCAGTCCACACCTCTCCTCCTGTCTACACCTCTCCTCCTATCTACTCCTCTCCCCCTATCTACACCTCTCCTCCTATCCACACCTCTCCTCCTGTCTACACCTCTCCTCCTATCTACTCCTCTCCTCCTATCTACACCTCTCCTCCTATCTACTCCTCTCCCCCTGTCTACACCTCTCCTCCTATCTACTCCTCTCCTCCTATCTACACCTCTCCTCCTATCTACTCCTCTCCTCCTATCTACTCCTCTCCTCCTGTCTACACCTCTCCTCCTATCTACACCTCTCCTCCTATCTACACCTCTCCCCCTATCTACTCCTCTCCTCCTATCCACACCTCTCCTCCTATCTACTCCTCTCCCCCTATCTACACCTCTCCTCCTATCTACTCCTCTCCTCCTATCTACACCTCTCCTCCTATCTACTCCTCTCCCCCTATCTACACCTCTCCTCCAGTCCACTCCTCTCCTCCTATCTACTCCTCTCCTCCAGTCCACTCCTCTCCCCCTATCTACACCTCTCCTCCTATCTACTCCTCTCCTCCAGTCCACACCTCTCCTCCTGTCTACACCTCTCCTCCTATCTACTCCTCTCCCCCTATCTACACCTCTCCTCCTATCCACACCTCTCCTCCTGTCTACACCTCTCCTCCTATCTACTCCTCTCCTCCTATCTACACCTCTCCTCCTATCTACTCCTCTCCCCCTATCTACTCCTCTCCTCCTATCTACACCTCTCCTCCTATCTACACCTCTCCTCCTATCTACACCTCTCCTCCTATCTACACCTCTCCTCCTATCTACACCTCTCCTCCTATCTACACCTCTCCTCCTATCTACACCTCTCCTCCTATCTACTCCTCTCCTCCTATCTACACCTCTCCTCCTATCTACACCTCTCCTCCTATCTACACCTCTCCTCCTATCTACACCTCTCCTCCTATCTACACCTCTCCTCCTATCTACTCCTCTCCTCCTATCTACACCTCTCCTCCTATCTACTCCTCTCCTCCTATCTACACCTCTCCTCCTATCTACACCTCTCCTCCTATCTACTCCTCTCCTCCTATCTACACCTCTCCTCCTATCTACTCCTCTCCCCCTATCTACACCTCTCCTCCTATCTACTCCTCTCCTATCTACACCTCTCCTCCTATCTACACCTCTCCTCCTATCTACACCTCTCCTCCTATCTACTCCTCTCCTCCTATCTACACCTCTCCTCCTATCTACTCCTCTCCTCCTATCTACACCTCTCCTCCTATCTACACCTCTCCTCCTATCTACTCCTCTCCTCCTATCTACACCTCTCCCCCTATCTACACCTCTCCTCCTATCTACACCTCTCCTCCTATCTACACCTCTCCTCCTATCTACTCCTCTCCCCCTATCTACACCTCTCCTCCTATCTACACCTCTCCTCCTATCTACACCTCTCCCCCTATCTACACCTCTCCTCCTCTCTACACCTCTCCTCCTATCTACACCTCTCCTCCTATCCCTCTATCTACTCCTCTCCTCCTATCTACACCTCTCCTCCTATCTACACCTCTCCTCCTATCTACACCTCTCCTCCTATCTACACCTCTCCCCCTATCTACACCTCTCCCCCTATCTACACCTCTCCTCCTATCTACACCTCTCCCCTATCTACACCTCTCCTCCTATCTACACCTCTCCTCCTATCTACACCTCTCCTATCTACACCTCTCCTCCTATCTACACCTCTCCTCCTATCTACTCCTCTCCCCTATCTACACCTCTCCTCCTATCTACACCTCTCCTCCTATCTACACCTATCTCCTCCCTATCTACTCCTCTCCTCCTATCTACACCTCTCCTCCTATCTACACCTCTCCTCCTATCTACACCTCTCCCCTATCTACACCTCTCCCCTATCTACACCTCTCCTCCTATCTACACCTCTCTCCTCCTCTCCTCCTATCTACACCTCTCCTCCTATCTACACCTCTCCTCCTACACCTCTCCCCTATCTACACCTCTCCTCCTATCTACACCTCTCCTCCTATCTACACCTCTCCTCCTATCTACACCTCTCCTCCTATCTACTCCTCTCCTCCTATCTACACCTCTCCTCCTATCTACACCTCTCCTCCTATCTACACCTCTCCTCCTATCTACACCTCTCCTCCTATCTACACCTCTCCTATCTACACCTCTCCTCCTCTACACCTCTCTCCTATCTACACCTCTCTCCTATCTACACCTCTCCTCCTCTCTATCTCCTCTCCTCCTATCTACACCTCTCCTCCTATCTACTACCTCTCCTCCTATCTACACCTCTCCTCCTATCTACACCTCTCCTCCTATCTACACCTCTCCTCCTATCTACACCTCTCCTCCTATCTACACCTATCTCCTCCTATCTACACCTCCTCCTATCTACACCTCTCCTCCTATCTACACCTCTCCTCCTATCTACACCTCTACTCTCCTCCTATCTACACCTCTCCTCCTATCTACACCTCTCCCCCTATCTACACCTCTCCTCCTATCTACTCCTCTCCTCCTATCTACACCTCTCCTCCTATCTACACCTCTCCTCCTATCTACACCTCTCCCCTATCTATCTATCTACACCTCTCCTCCTATCTACACCTCTCCTCCTATCTACACCTCTCCTCCTATCTACACCTCTCCTCCTATCTACACCTCTCCTCCTACTACTCTCTCCTCTATCTACACCTCTCCTCCTATCTACACCTCTCCTCCTATCTACACCTCTCCTCCTATCTACACCTCTCCTCCTGTCTACACCTCTCCTCCTATCTACTCCTCTCCCCTATCTACACTACTCTCTACTCCTCCTATCTACACCTCTCCTCCTATCTACACCTCTCCTCCTATCTATCACACTCTCCTCCTATCTACACCTCTCCTCCTCTACACCTCTCCTCCTATCTACACTCTCTCCCTATCTACACCTCTCCTCCTATCTACACCTCTCCTCCTATCTACACCTCTCCTCCTATCTACACCTCTCCTCCTATCTACACCTCTCCTCCTATCTCACCTCCCTCCTATCTACACCTCTCCTCCTATCTACACCTCTCTCCTATCTACCCTATCTACACCTCTCCCCCTATCTACACCTCTCCTCCTATCTACACCTCTCCTCCTATCTACACCTCTCCTCCTGTCTACTCCTCTCCCCCTATCTACACCTCTCCTCCTATCTACACCTCTCCTCCTATCTACACCTCTCGCCCTATCTACACCTCTCCTCCTCTCTACACCTCTCCTCCTATCTACACCTCTCCTCCTATCTACACCTCTCCTCCTATCTACACCTCTCCTCCTATCTACTCCTCTCCCCCTATCTACACCTCTCCCCCTATCTACACCTCTCCTCCTATCTACAACTCTCCTCCTATCTACACTTCTCCTCCTGTCTACTCCTCTCCCCCTATCTACTCCTCTCCTCCTATCTACACCTCTCCCCTATCTACACCTCTCCTCCTCTCTACACCTCTCCTCCTATCTACACCTCTCCTCCTATCTACACCTCTCCTCCTATCTACACCTCTCCCCCTATCTACACCTCTCCTCATATCTACACCTCTCCTCCTATCTACACCTCTCCCCCTATCTACAGCTCTCCTCCTATCTACACCTCTCCTCCTATCTACACCTCTCCTCCTGTCTACTCCTCTCCTCCTATCTACACCTCTCCCCCTATCTACACCTCCCCACTATCTACACCTCTCCTCCTATCTACACCTCTCCTCCTATCTACACCTCTCCCCCTATCTGCACCTCTCCTCCTATATACACCTCTCCCCTATCTACACCTCTCCTCCTATCTACACCTCTCCTCCTATCTACACCTCTCCTCCTATCTACACCTATCCTCCTATCTACACCTCTCCTCCTGTCTACTCCTCTCCCCCTATCTACAACTCTCCTCCTATCTACACCTCTCCTCCTATCTACACCTCTCCTCCTATCTACACCTCTCCCCCTATCGACACCTCTCCTCCTATCTACACCTCTCCTCCTATCTACACCTCTCCTCCTATCTACACCTCTCCCCTATCTACACCTCTCCTCCTATCTACACCTCTCCTCCTATCTACACCTCTCCTCCTATCTACACCTCTCCCCCTATCTACACCTCTCCTCCTATCTACACCTCTCCTCCTATCTACACCTCTCCCCTATCTACACCTCTCCTCCTATCTACACCTCTCCCCCTATCGACACCTCTCCTCCTATCTACACCTCTCCCCCTATCGACACCTCTCCTCCTATCTACACCTCTCCTCCTATCTACACCTCTCCTCCTATCTACAACTCTCCCCCTATCTACACCTCTCCCCCTATCTACACCTCTCCTCCTATCTACACCTCTCCTCCTATCTACACCTCTCCTCCTGTCTACTCCTCTCCCCCTATCTACAACTCTCCTCCTATCTAAACCTCTCCTCCTATCTACACCTCTCCTCCTATCTACACCTCTCCCCCTATCGACACCTCTCCTCCTATCTACACCTCTCCTCCTATCTACACCTCTCCTCCTATCTACACCTCTCCTCCTATCTATACCTCTCCTCCCATCTACAACTCTCCTCCTATCTACACCTCTCCTCCTATCTACAACTCTCCCTCTATCTACACCTCTCCTCCTATCTACACCTCTCCTCCTATCTACACCTCTCCTCCTATCTACACCTCTCCTCCTATCTACACCTCTCCTCCTATCTACACCTCTCCCCCTATCTACACCTCTCCTCCTATCTACACCTCTCCTCCTATCTACACCTCTCCCCTATCTACACCTCTCCTCCTATCTACACCTCTCCCCCTATCGACACCTCTCCTCCTATCTACACCTCTCCCCCTATCGACACCTCTCCTCCTATCTACACCTCTCCTCCTATCTACACCTCTCCCCCTATCGACACCTCTCCTCCTATCTACACCTCTCCCCCTATCTACACCTCTCCTCCTATCTACACCTCTCCTCCTATCTACAACTCTCCCCCTATCTACACCTCTCCTCCTATCCACACCTCTCCTCCTATCTACTCCTCTCCCCCTAGCCTCACCTTTGAATCCCTGAGCCGGCAAGATGTGAATATCTGCCGTTCAGCCCTTGAGCGCCAATGACGTGGACGTCGATGAAGGCAGCCCCCCGCACCTCTCTGATTCAGAAGAGTTGGGTTAAAATGCGGAAGACACATTTCGGTCGAATGCATTCAATTGTGAAACTGACTTGGCATCCTCTCTTTCCACTCTTCCTGTAACTCTAGCCTGTCACAGGACTGTTTTCCTCTCTGTAAACTACATGTATGGGAACAATGAGCAACAAATGTTTGCAATTAGTTTGAAACAGTTGAAAAATGGGGAAAATGAGAGAGAAAGTCAACATTGTAAAATGAGAAACATGTTTAGAGTTCTCTCATTAGAGGGTGATGACTGGGTTTGGGTGGAGGGGAGAGAATGGATGGAAGGATGGAGATGTAATGAAATGAATAAAGAAAAGTGGCAGCAACACGTCGTATCTCGCTTCAGTTGGTCAAACTCTCGATCGGCCTACAGTAACGTTATAAAGGACTCCCAGTCTCGGTTCACACACTTCATGTCGGCTGGTATTAGGTAACACCGGACCGACAAAGGACTGACTTCTGCACCCTGACTGAGTGTGTGTGTGTGTGTGTGTTTTCTGGTTTCTCCTCAGGAACATGTGGAGACAATCTTTACAGAATGTAGAATCAGAGGCACAGTACAGGGCAGGGGAAGACAGGGAGAAAAGGTGGAAGTGGGCGGACGAGGTTCATTGTTCTGTACTTAAAAGTTGTCGTGGTGTGTGTGTGCGTTTGTGCGTGTGTGTTTACAGCGTGTGTGTTTGGCTGTTGTGTTAGTGTGTATGATTCCCTTGACCTGGTTCGATTGTATTGGTTATATTGAACTGACACACCCATCCAATGGTCCCACCCTCAAACAGAAAACCAACCGTGAATCAATCACTTGTAACGATAAATGATCAAATATGAATTGGTTGATGAAATCTGGAACACATGGGCCATTAACTTATAGGGTACTTATGGTTTGGTACAGTTCATATTTCAGCAAATGAGTTTGTTTTGCTCTCAGCACATTAAAAGGGACACAGCGACAAGGAGAAAAAGAGAGGCACAGAGAATGGGAGAGAGGGAGCAGACACACAGACACACGCACAAACAAACACACATCTATGTCTTACTATACTTGTGAGGACTTTTTTTGGACCAACAAATGATTCCCATTCAAAATCCTATTTTCCTTAACCCATAACCCTTACCCTGAACTTAACCTCTTATCCTAACCCTAACCCTAAAAACCTAACTCCTAACCTCTATCCCCAACTCTAACCTTAATTCAAACCCTAACCCTAATTCTAACCTTAACCCTAAGCCTACAACAAACCCCTAAGCCTAAAATAGCCTTTTCCTTGTGGGGACCGGTGGAATGTTCCTTCTTTTACCATCCGTTTGAGGACTTCTGGTCCCTACAAGAACAGTAAAACCAAAAGCACACACACACCCCAAGTGTGACTCTGACTGACAATGAAGACTGTTGGTCTTAACATCTGTGAGTTAAACGTCTTCACTGCAGCATGACACAGTCCACAAGTATTCATGACGCTATTTGTATAACTACTGCTAGTGCCATCTGCAATGTGCACAACTGAGTGTGTGCATATGACTGTTATGAGTGTGGCTGGGGAGTTTAATGTACTGTATGTTTTACGAATAAGGGTGAACTATACTATCCCTGGGTTGAAGACTACTGTTAAAAAGGAAGGCCGTTTGGTTCCAGAGGGATGATAGAAGGATTAACTTCTCTTTAGTGTTCTGCCGCATTTCTTCTCCGGCCTACAAGCTAGAGGTAGTTGTAATCAACTGTACAACACACCCAATGTACCGTAGCCCAGTTTGGTCCACAGAGACCTGTGTGTGTGTGTGTGTGTTACTATATGTTTTACTATAGTTGTGAGTACCATAACTCCCCTTAAGAGTAGTAAACCAACTAAAATTCAGAGAAGTGAGGACATTTGGCCGGTCCTCTCTAGTAAAAAAGGCTATTTTAGGCTTAGGGTTAGAATTAGGGTCAGGAGTTAAGGTTAGGTTTAGGGTTAGGGTTAGAATTAGGGTCAGGAGTTAAGGTTAGGTTTAGGGTTAGGGTTAGAATTAGGGTCAGGAGTTAAGGTTAGGTTTAGGGTTAGGGTTAGAATTAGGGTCAGGAGTTAAGGTTAGGTTTAGGGTTAGGGTTAGAATTAGGGTCAGGAGTTAAGGTTAGGTTTAGGGTTAGGGTTAGAATTAGGGTCAGGAGTTAAGGTTAGGTTTAGGGTTAGGGTTAGGGTTTTGGAGTGAGGGTTAGGGTTTGGTTAAGGGTTAGGGAAAATAGGATTGTAAAAAAGGAATCAATTGTTTGGTCCACACAAGGATAGTAAAACAATTGAGTGTGTGTGTGTGTGTGTGTGTGTGTGTGTGTGTGTGTGTGTGTGTGTGTGTGTGTGTGTGTGTGTGTGTGTGTGTGTGTGTGTGTGTGTGTGTGTGTGTGTGTGTGTGTGTGTGTGTGTGTGTGTGTGTGTGTGTGTGTGTGTGTGTGTGTGGCAGTGTTGGTACTGTTAGTCACGCTGTGAACAACCTAACCAGGTTACAACCCACTGATCAACACCAGGCCAGAACATGCACTGCTTTCTTAGAAGCAATACATAGAACTAATAGCTTAGTTTAGCCGTTATATTCATGTTAAATTCATATGAGAGATCTGTTATACTGGGCCATCAAAGGCAGAGGGTTATCTCTGTGTCTTCAATA
The DNA here is from genome assembly GCF_023373465.1 of Oncorhynchus keta. NCBI lineage: Eukaryota > Metazoa > Chordata > Actinopteri > Salmoniformes > Salmonidae > Oncorhynchus > Oncorhynchus keta. Next base: position 20,341,143 of record NC_068446.1, read on the forward strand.
ACCCATCTATCTCTACGTGTGTGTCTGGTCTCTCTCTCTCTCTCTCTCTCTCTCTCTCTCTCTCTCTCTCTCTTCTGTAGTCAGTAACCAGAGCCTGAGGTATTGTTATGACAGCCAGCCATCAAGCCATCATCACTTCTGTTTATACAGACTCCATGACATGTACCCGTCTCTCCCCCTGTCTCCCTCTGCACCTGACCTTTCACCCATAGGGAGTCCTCACTTCAGGGAAACCCTCTTCAAAGAGACACCCAGGTCAAACATACAGTACCAGTCAAAAGTTTGGACACACCTACTCATTAAGGGGTTTTCTTTATTTTTACTATTTTCTACATTGTAGAATAATAGTGAAGACATCAAAACTATGAAATAACACATGGAATCATGTAGTAACCCAAAAATTGTTAAACAAATCAAACTATATTTTATATTTGAGATTCTTCAGTAGCCACCCTTTGCCTTGATAACAGCTTAACACACACTTGGCATTCTCTCTACCAGCTTCATGAGGTAGTCACCTGGATTTCATGCATTTCAATTAACAGGTGTACCTTGTTAAACCTGTTTCCAATAGAAAACATAACTAGCCTCTAACAGTTCAATTTGTGTTACAAAAAACCCCAACTAATATTGTATAATACTGTATTTCCACCACGTATTTAACATACATTTCCGGTATGGGAACAGCTAAAAGAGAGAGAGAGAGCGAGAGAGAGAGAGAGAGAGAGAGAGAGAGAGAGAGAGAGAGAGAGAGAGAGAGAGAGAGAAAGAGCTGTGAGCATCTGTGAAGAACATTGTGCTGCTGAGAAACGCAAGGAGGGAAGTTTTCTTTGGTTGTAGAAGAATCTTGTAGAACAATGACTGAACTGAGAGCGATATCAGTCCATTTCAATGAATGACTGAGTCACCAGGCCGGGTTCTGGGAACATCACTCTTTAAAAAAAAAAAATTTTCTAACCTTTATTTATACAGGTTTTTCTCATTGAGATCAAATCTCTTTTTCACGAGAAACCTGGTCCAACAGCAGCAGGGGGACCAAAGTTTCAGACAAAACGACTTACATACACTGACACAACATCGAACAAAACTTTAGACACACATACAGTACAACAATGACATATTACGTAAAGACTAAAAAAGAGCTGTCCGAAAGGCAATTACACTCTTCTATGATATTTACATCAGTGTTTAAACTCCACCATCGTGACGAGATCACCACATTTTTAAATGTTCAAGAGAGAATTCCAGGACCACGGAGCTGAGAAACTAAAACTATTTCTACCATGACCTGTTCTAAATCTTGGTACTGTTAAAAACAAATAAGAATGGGACCATTGTTTATATTACACTGCTCAAAAAAGTAAAGGGAACACTGAAATGACACATCCTAGATCTGAATGAATGAAATATTCGTATTAAATACTTTTTTCTTTACATAGTTGAATGTGCTGACAACAAAATCACACAACAATTATCAATGGAAATCAAATTTATCAACCCATGGAGGTCTGGCTTTGGAGTCACACTCAAAATTAAAGTGGAAAACCACACTACAGGCTGATCCAACTTTGATGTAATGTCCTTAAAACAAGTCAAAATGAGGCTCAGTAGTGTGTGTGGCCTCCACGTGCCTGTATGACCTCCCTACAACGCCTGAGCATGCTCCTGATGAGGTGGCGGATGGTCTCCTGATGGATCTCCTCCCAGACCTGGACTAAAGCATCCGCCAACTCCTGGACAGTCTGTGGTGCAACGTGGCGTTGGTGGATGGAGCGAGACATGATGTCCCAGATGTACTCAATTGGATTCAGGTCTGGGGAACGGGCTGGCCAGTCCATAGCATCAATGCCTTCCTCTTGCAGGAACTGCTGACACACTCCAGCCACATGAGGTCTAGCATTGTCTTGCATTAGGAGGAACCCAGGGCCAACCGCACCAGCATATGGTCTCACAAGGGGTCTGAGGATCTCATCTCGGTACCTAATGGCAGTCAGGCTACCTCTGGCGAGCACATGGAGGGCTGTGCGGCCCCCCAACGAAATGCCACCCCACACCATGACTGACCCACCGCCAAACCGGTCATGCTGGAGGATGTTGCAGGCAGCAGAACGTTCTCCACGGCGTCTCCAGACTCTGTCACGTCTGTCACATGTGCTCAGTGTGAGCCTGCTTTCACCTGTGAAGAGCACAGGGCGCCAGTGGCGAATTTGCCAATCTTGGTGTTCTCTGGCAAATGCCAAAAGTCCTGCACGGTGTTGGGCTGTAAGCACAACCCCCACCTGTGGACGTCGGGCCCTCATACCACCCTCATGGAGTCTGTTTCTGACCGTTTGAGCAGACACATACACATTTGTGGCCTGCTGGAGGTCATTTTGCAGGGCCCTGGCAGTGCTCCCCCTGCTCCTCCTTGCACAAAGGCGGAGGTAGCGGTCCTGCTGCTGGGTTGTTGCCCTCCTACGGCCTCCTCCACGTCTCCTGATGTACTGGCCTGTCTCCTGGTAGCGCCTCCATGCTCTGGACACTACGCTGACAGACACAGCAAACCTTCTTGCCACAGCTCGCATTGATGTGCCATCCTGGATGAGCTGCACTACCTGAGCCACTTGTGTGGGTTGTAGACTCCGTCTCATGCTACCACTAGAGTGAAAGCACCGCCTGCATTCAAAAGTGACCAAAACATCAGCCAGGAAGCATAAGAACTGAGAAGTGTTCTGTGGTCACCATCTGTAGAACCACTCCTTTATTGGGGGTGTCTTGCTAATTGCCTATCATTTCCACCTGTTGTCTATTCCATTTGCACAACAGCATGTGAAATTTATTGTCAATCAGTGTTGCTTCCTAAGTGGACAGTTTGATTTCACAGAAGAGTGATTGACTTGGAGTTACATTGTGTTGTTTAAGTGTTCCCTTTATTTTTTTGAGCAGTGTATTTACTGACCTGATTTAAAAAATAACAAAGATAAAGTGGCCTTTTACCCAGTATTGCCTTGTAAATCAGTGTATACCAGTGTTTAAGCCTTTAAACAGCAAACAACGTTTTTGATTGGTAATGAACCTGAGGGTTGCATGATATACTGAATCAAGTGCTCTCAGGGTACTGGTTGAGGCCTGCATATACAGTGGCTTGCGAAAGTATTCACCCCCTTGGCATTTTTCCTACTTTAATGTCTTACAACCTGGAATTAAAATGTATTTTTTGGGGAGGGTTTGTATCATTTTATTTACACAACATGCACAACATTTACACTTTGAAGATTTTTCTTGTGAAACAAACAAGAAATAAGACAAAAAAAACAGAACACTTGAGCATGCATAGGTATTCACCCTCCAAAGTCAATACTTTGTAGAGCCACCTTTTACAGTAATTACAGCTGGGAGTCTCTTGGAGTATGTCTCTATAAACTTGGCACATCCAGCCACTGGGATTTTTGCCCATTCTTCAAGGCAAAACTTATCCAGCTCCTTCAAGTTGGATGGGTTCCGCTGGTGTACAGCAATCTTTAATTCATACCACAGATTCTCAGTTGGATTGAGGTCTGTGCTTTGACTAGGCCATTCCAAGACATTTAAATGTTTCCCCTTAAACCACTCGAGTGTTACTTTAGCAGTATGCTTAGGGTCATTGTCCTGCTGGAAGGTGAACCTCTGTCCCAGTCTCAAATCTCTGGAAGACTGAAACAGGTTTCCCTCATGAATTTCTCTGTATTTAGCGTCATCCATCATTCCTCCAATTCTGACCAGTTTCCCAGTCCCTGCTGATGAAAAACATAGCCACAGCATGATGCTGCCAACACTATGCTTCACTGTGGGGATGGTGTTCTCGGGGTGATGAGAGGTGTTGGGTTTGCACCAGACATAGCGTTTTCCTTGATGGCCAAAAAGCTCAGTTTTAGCCTCATCAGAGTACCTTCTTCCATATGTTTAGGGAGTCCCACATGCCTTTTGGCAAACACCAAACATGTTTTCTTATTTTTTTCTTTAAACAATGGCTTTTTTCTGTCCATTCTTCTGTAAAGCCCAGCTCTGTGGAGTGTATGGCTTAAAGTGGTCCTATGGAGAGATACTCCAATCTCTGCTGTGGAGCTTTGCAGCTCCTTCAGGGTTATCTGTGGTCTCTTTGATGCCTCTCTGATTAATGCCCTCCTTCCCTGGTCGGTGAGTTAAGGTGGGCGGCCCTCTCTTGGCAGGTTTGTTGTGGTGCCATATTCATTACATGTTTTAATAATGGATTTAATGGTGCTCCGTGGGATGTTCCATTTTTTTTTATAACCCAACCCTGATCTGTGCTTCTCCACAACTTTGTCCTTGACCTGTTTGGAGAGTTCCTTGGTCTTCATAGTGCCGCTTGCATGGTGGTGCCCCTTGCTTAGTGGTGTTGCAGACTCTGTAGCCTTTCAGAACAGGTGTATATATACTGAGATCATGTGACAGATCATGTGACACTTAGATTGCACACAGGTGGACTTTATTTAACTAATTATGTGACTTCTGAAGGTAATTAGTTGCACCAGATTTAGGGGCTTCATAGCAAAGGGGGTGAATACATATGCACCTACCACTTTTCTGTTCTTATTTTGTATAATTCTTTTAAATAAGTGATTTTTTTCTTCATTTCACTTCACCAATTTGAACCATTTTGTGTATGTCCATTACATGAAATCCAAATTAAAATCCATTTAAATTACAGGTTGTAAAAAACTAGGAACAAAATAGGAAAAATGCCAAGGAGATGAATACTTTTGCAAGGCACCGTATATAACATCACTAAAATCTAAATCCGCCAGCTCCTTCCTGGCCTCCAGAGGAAAACAAGCCTTACGCCGGTAATAAAAACCTATTCTCAGCTTGAGCTCCCTTATCAAGTTGTCCACGTGAAAAGTGAAGCTCAGCTTGTCATCCAACCACTCTCCCAAATAGTTTTACACTTTGACTTGCTCTATAGTATGTCCAGCCAATGTAGCAATGACATGATTAGTAACATACCTGGCATTTGAAAATACCATGCATTTTGTTTTACCCAAATTCAGAACCAGCTTCAAATCATACAGATTCTGTTGTATGATGTTAAATGCTCTTTGGGCATTTTCAAAAGCTAAAGATAATCTACTACCACTTGAATAAAGAACAGTATCAGTATCATCTGCATAGAAATTTACATCCACTGTTTCAATATGATCCCCAATGTTTTTGACATACAAAATGAACAACTGTGGGCCCAAAATAGAACATTGCGTAACACCCCAGCACAACTCTGTGGACGCAGATGTACAACCATCCGCCATTACACATTGTGTACGATTTGATAAGTAAACACCAATTTAAACCATTTTAACCTTTGCACTAACACAGCATGGTCCACGGTGTCAAATGCCTTCGGCAAATCAATAAAGACAGACACACAATGTAACTTCTTATCAAGAGCACAGTGGATGTCATTTAAAACATTCAATGTTGCTGAAACAGTGCTGTGGCCAGACGTAAAACCTCATTAAATTCCATTTAAGATGTTGTTTTCTTGGGAGTAGGCCTTTAGCTGCCTACTAACTAAAGGACTGCAGTACCTTTGACATTACAGACAATCTTGAAATGGGTCGATAGTTGTCAAGTAGCGAAGGATCTCCACCTTTCAGGAGAGGCAGTACAAAAGCAGATTTCCATAACGTCAAGCGTGAGGTTAAAAATACATGTTAAGGGGGAGCAATGATGTCTGCAGCTAGGTGTAGGAGGCTGGGGTCTAGTTTATCAGGGCCAGGGGATTTCTTTCCATCAATTTATTTCAGGGCTTTATGCACTTCTGAAACAGAGAAGGGTGAAAAGGAGAACCTGGTGAAGGAGTGCACAGGGGTGTCAGGTACATTCATAGGGGTCTCAATTATACCTTTAACCTTTTCAAATAAACTGCCTGCATCTAGACATTTTTTTTGTTGATTTAAGGCTTTCAGAATGTGTGTCGACCAACAGTTGTTTGTGAAGCTGTGTATCTTTTTTGCACTCCAAACCTTTCACTACTTGCCAAAATGTGGATGGATTATTTAAATTATGTGAAGTAGACTTTAAGGTAGCCACACCCAGATTTCAAAGACGTTTAAAGCCATCCAATCATTCCCTAAGCCAGACCCTCTTGCTTTAGCCCACATACCTGAGAACCATGTTTGTGCCTGTGTGTTTGTGCGTGCATGGGTGCATCTTGATTTTTTTTAAATACGCACAGAGCCTTTTTGCTGGCTGTGCGAAAGGCCCTCAGCTCCGGAGTCTTGAATGATAGGCGGCCATGGTGAATAAGATCTTCCAGCAGCTCAGAGAGAGAGAGAGAGCGAGAGTGAAAGAGAGAGAGAGAGAATCCTAGTATCTCTCTCTACTTATGATGTGGAATATCTTGAGGCATCTTTCCAGAGCTCTGTATGTAGGATGGACACTGAACAGACCCCAGAGACATTATACAGACATTTACAGGAATAAAACAACATCAAGAGAAAGAATCTGTCTGCTGTCGAGGAAGGGGGAAAATAGGATGTCGCCAGTAACTTCTCTTTCTATAGACACACATGCATATACACACAGAGCGAGGAAGAGGATGTCTCCCTCCAGTCAGCTGGCACAACTCTCTGCTCTCTGAGCCAAGACATGGGACGCTGGGTTTTATTTGTCACCTTACTTCCTCTCCTCCTACTTCCTATCCTGCTATATTTAACCTGTATGCGAACCTATTGTTTATAGAAGCCTGCATATCACTCTATTGTCCATGGCTGTAGATTCCCATGGGCCATCACTAGCACTAAGAGTGAAACAGTCATGTGAGTGTGGTTATCTGCTGGGAGCGACTTGGTGTCTCCTCTGTAATGTGTTGTGTACTTGGTATGTGTGTACCACCAGGTTGACCTGTAGTAGCAGCAGTAAGTGCAGCTCTCAGATAGAGGTGCTGAGGTGTTGGTTTCGCATAACCCCTAATGGAACGTTTAGACAAATGCACACGGTGCCCATATGCCGGAACCTATACCAGAACACCAATGCACATCCTCCATATCAGTAAACAAGCTTTATATTCACCTACAGAGACTATTTACCTCCATAGGCATACAACAGGACATGGCTAGAAGGATAGACAGTGGCGTTTCTTGAATGTCTCAGTGAACATAACAGATGAAAGTGTCATTTTTATACCAGCCACTAGAGGGTGTCTCTGACAACTCTTTGGGTTTGAACCAGTAAAAGTCACAACTCCCAACCTCAGGGATGCCTTCAACACAGATCCTAAATCAGATTACTCAAACCCCAATCATAATGTTATTAGTTATAAGGTTATTGGAAGGGATGAAATAACATCTGCCCTTGTATCAGTTCTTGGGAACAACTTTCAGCAACTTCATTCATTCACACACCACAGGGATTCTGCAACATTTTGAGAAGTAGATACTTTTTTACTTACCTAAAGACATAAAAATGCAGAGACATAAGATGGTATCCATGAGTTCATCTAGCTCTGTGTCAGTAGGGAAATTACCTAAATCTCGAAATCTCACACTATCCCTTTAATGGGAGATCTCTCTCTCTCTCTCTCTCTCTCTCTCTGAGAAATTGTTCTGTGTCACAAATTGCAACATTAGAGGTAATATAAATTACTTCCGCATTTATTATAATGGCTCCAGCATTTCACTGTGTGTGTGTATGAGTGTGAGTGTGAGTGTGAGTGTGAGTGTGAGTGTGAGTGTGAGTGTGTGTGTGTGTGTGTGTGTGTGTGTGTGTGTGTGTGTGTGTGTGTGTGTGTGTGTGTGTGTGTGTGTGAGAGAGAGCTTATAGAACTATGATTGAACACGGTCTCTTTAAGCCAGTCAAATGGACTTGTTGTTGTTGAGTTGTGTGTTTGGAAGAAGCCCAACCAGAGTCAGTGGTCTTCAGGGCTGTGAATGGTTCTGAGGAGCTCCAGCCAGGGTTTGGTTTGTTGGGATGTTTGTGGGAATCACAGTCCTGGCAGATACACACACTGATGTCCCCTCACTGGTAATGACTGCAAAATGTGTGGTTGTGTTTAAATGTTTACAGCATGTGAATTTGTGTGCATGTGTGTGTCTCCACTCTCATCCCAACCCCGGCTAGTCTAGTGACTCCCTCTTTAAAGTTTCAAGTTTTAATGTCACGTACCCAAGTACAGTGAAATGCCTTTCTTGCAAGCTCTAAACCCAACAATGCAGTAATCAGTTATCAGTTATCAAACCCATCAATGCAGTTATCAGTTATCAGTTATCAAACCCATTAATGCAGTAATCAGTAATCAAACCCATCAATGCAGTAATCAATAATCAAACCCATCAATGCAGTAATCAGTTATCAATAATCAAATCCATCAATGCAGTTATCAGTAATCAAACCCATTAATGCAGTAATCAATAATCAAACCCAATAATGCAGTAATCAGTTATCAATAATCAAACCCATCAATGCAGTTATCAGTTATCAGTTATCAAACCCATCAATGCAGTTATCAGTTATCAGTTATCAAACCCATTAATGCAGTAATCAGTAATCAAACCCATCAATGCAGTAATCAATAATCAAACCCATCAATGCAGTAATCAGTTATCAATAATCAAACCCATCAATGCAGTTATCAGTAATCAAACCCAATAATGCAGTAATCACTTATCAATAATCAAACCCATCAATGCAGTTATCAATAATCAAACCCAATAATGCAGTTATCAGTTATCAAACCCAACAATGCAGTTATCAGTTATCAAACCCATCAATGCAGTTATCAGTAATCAAACCCAATAATGCAGTTATCAGTTATCAAACCCATCAATGCAGTTATCAGTTATCAAACCCAACAATGCAGTTATCAGTAATCAGTTAACAAACCCAATAATGCAGTTATCAGTTATCAAACCCAACAATGCAGTAATCAGTAATCAAACCCAATAATGCAGTAATCAGTTAACAAACCCAACAATGCAGTAATCAGTAATCAAACCCAATAATGCAGTAATCAGTTATCAAACCCATCAATGCAGTTATCAGTTATCAGTTATCAAACCCAATAATGCAGTAATCAGTAATCAAACCCATCAATGCAGTTATCAGTTATCAGTTATCAAACCCAATAATGCAGTAATCAGTAATCAAACCCAATAATGCAGTTATCAATAATCAAACCCAACAATGCAGTTATCACTTATCAATAATCAAACCCAATAATTCAGTAATCAAACCCAACAGCACCGTAATCTGTAATCAATATATAATAATTATAATTCTCTTATATTACTATTACAACAATCTCACCAACAGATGCCCACATTTTTGCGCCAGCCCTTCACTGACACTACACTACACTGTGGTCCCCCATACCAGGAGAGGTTTGGGAAACACTGTATTGGTGAATTAGTGTGTTGGACCCAGAGTCTGGTGAACGATGCACCCAGAAATACATCTGGGCAGACAGTCAGGCCAGCATTCATATCCTCCCACATAACACTTTATGAATAATGACTGCAAGTGTGTGTGTGTGTGTGTGTGTGTGTGTGTGTGTGTGTGTGTGTGTGTGTGTGTGTGTGTGTGTGTGTGTGTGTGTGTGTGTGTGTGTGTGTGTGTGTGTGTGCGTGCGTGCGTGCGTGCGTGCGTGCGTGCGTGTGTGTGCCTGTGTGTCTGTTGATTTTAAGGACAATCAAACATCCAGTATTATGTGTATTTATATTAGAGCCATATTTCATTAGAAATATAAACCTGTAAAATGTAAAACCGGCAAGTGGTATTTCCTAGAACACAGGAAGCAGGAAGAACCAAACAGGAAAAGAGAGGGACAGCCTTCACCGCTCCCTCACGCTCAGCCGCCACATTGTGTAGTCAGTCGTGTGTGTCTTAATAGGGCGTTTAAAATATATATAGTTCACCTTGATTTAACCAGCTAGGCCAGTTGAGAACAAGTTCTCATTTACAACTGCGACCTGGCCAAGATAAAGCAAAGCAGTGCAACAAAAACCACAACACAGAGTTACACAAATGTAGAAAATGTAGAAGAGTAGGGTGGTAAAGGCAATAAATAGGCCATAGAGGAGAAATAATTACAATTTATCATTAATACTGGAGTGATAGATGTGCAGATTATGATGTGCAAGTAGAGATACTGAGGTGCAAAAGAGCAAGAGGATAAATAACAATATGGGGTTGAGGTAGTTGGGTGTGTTAATCAGGTACAGTGATCAGTAAGCTGCTCTGACAACTGATGTTTAAAGTTAGAGAGGGGGATATAAGTCTCCAGCGTCAGTGATTTTTGTCATTGGCAGCAGAGAACTGGAAAGAATGTCACCCAAAGGAAGTGTTGGATTTGGGGATGACCAGTGAAATATACCTGCTGGAGTGCATGGGTGTTGCTATGGTGACCAGTGAAATATACCTGCTGGAGTGCATGGGTGTTGCTATGGTGACCAGTGAAATATACCTGCTGGAGTGCATAGGTGTTGCTATGGTGACCAGTGAAATAAACCTGCTGGAGTGCATGGGTGTTGCTATGGTGACCAGTGAAATAAACCTGCTGGAGTGCATGGGTGTTGCTATGGTGACCAGTGAAATATACCTGCTGGAGTGCATGGGTGTTGCTATGGTGACCAGTGAAATATACCTGCTGGAGTGCATGGGTGTTGCTATGGTGACCAGTGAAATAAACCTGCTGGAGTGCATGGGTGTTGCTATGGTGACCAGTGAAATAAACCTGCTGGAGTGCATGGGTGTTGCTATGGTGACCAGTGAAATATACCTGCTGGAGTGCATGGGTGTTGCTATGGTGACCAGTGAAATAAACCTGCTGGAGTGCATGGGTGTTGCTATGGTGACCAGTGAAATAAACCTGCTGGAGTGCATGGGTGTTGCTATGGTGACCAGTGAAATAAACCTGCTGGAGTGCATGGGTGTTGCTATGGTGACCAGTGAAATAAACCTGCTGGAGTGCATGGGTGTTGCTATGGTGACCAGTGAAATATACCTGCTGGAGTGCATGGGTGTTGCTATGGTGACCAGTGAAATATACCTGCTGGAGTGCATGGGTGTTGCTATGGTGACCAGTGAAATATACCTGCTGGAGTGCATGGGTGTGTTGCTATGGTGACCAGTGAAATATACCTGCTGGAGTGCATGGGTCTTGCTATGGTGACCAGTGAGCTGAGACAAGGCGGGGCTTTACCTAGCAAAGTCTTATAGGTGACTTGGAGCCAGTGGGTTTGGCAACAAAAATGTAGTGATGGCCAGCCAACGAGAGCGTACAGGTCACAGTGATGGGTAGTAGATGGGGCTTTGAGTGACAAAACAGATGGCACTGTGATAAGACTACATTTTCTTTTAACTTTTATTTAACTAGGCAAGTCAGTTAAGAACAAATTCTTATTTACAATGATGGCCTAGGAACACTGGGTTAACTGCCTTGTTCAGGGGCAGAATGACAGATTTGTACCTTGTTAGCTCAGGGATTAGATCTTGCAACCTTCCGGTTACTAGTCCAATGCTCTAACCACTAGGCTACCCTGCCACCCCACATCCAGTTTGCTGAGTAGAGTGTTGGAGGCTATTTTGTGAATGACATCGCCAAAGTCAAGGATCATTAGGGTAGTCAGTTGTACGGGGGTATGTTTGGCAGCATGAGTGACGGAGGCTTTGTTGTGAAATAGGAAGACGATTCTAGATTTAATTTTGGATTGGAGATGCTTAATGTGAGTCTGGAAGGAGGGTTTACAGTAACCAGACACCTAGGTATTTGTAGTTGTCCACATATTCTAACTCCGAACCGTCCAGAGTAGTGATGCTAGTCAGGCAGGCGGGTGCAGGTAACAATAGCTTGAAGAGCATGCATTTGGTTTTACTAGCATTTAAAAGCAGTTTTGAGGCCACGGAAGGAGTGTTGTATGGCATTGAAGCTCGTTTGAAGGTTAGATAACACAGTGTCCAAAGAAGGGCCAGATGTATACAGAATGGTGTTGTCTGTGTAGAGGTGGATCAGAGAATCACCAACATCATTGATATATATACAGTGAAAAGAGTTGGCCCGAGAATTGGACCCTGTGGCACCCCCATAGAGACTGCCAGAGGTCCGGACAACAGGCCCTCTGATTTGGCACACTGAACTCTATCTGAGAAGTAGTTGGTGAATCAGTCGAGGCAGTCATTTGAGAAACCAAAGCTTTTGAGTCTGCCGATAAGAATGCGGTGATTGACAGAGTCGAAAGCCTTTATCCAGGTCGATGAAGACGGCTGCACAGTACTGTCTTTTATCGATGGCGGTTATGATAACGTTTAGGACCTTGCGCATGGCTGAGGTGCACCCATGACCAGCTCGGTACGGTGGGATTCAAAGTGGTCGGTGATCTGTTTGTTAACTTGTCTATCAAAGATTTTAGAATGGCAGGGCAGGATGGATATAGGTCTATAACAGTTTGGGTCTAGAGTGTCTCCCGCTTTGAAGAGGGGGATGACGGCAGCAGCTTTCCAATCTTCAGGGATCTCAGATGATATGAAAGAGAGGTTGAACAGGCTAGTAATAGGGGCTGCAACAATTTCGGCGGATCATTTTAGAAAGAGAGTGTCCAGATTGCCTAACCCAGCTGATTTGTAGGGGTCCAGATTTTGCAGCTCTTTCAGAACATCAGCTGTCTGGATTTGTGTGAAGGAGAAGTGGGCGGTGCTTGGGCAAGATGTTGCAGGGGGTGCAGAGCTGTTGGCTGGGGTAGGGGTAGCCAGGTGGAAAGCATGGCCAGCCATAGAAAAATGCTTATTGAAATGATCGATAATCGGCAGCTGGGAGGAGGTGCTCTTTTTCTCCATGGACTTTACAGTGTCCCAAAACTTTTTGGAATTAGTGCTACAGGATGCACATTTCTGTTTGAACAAGCTAGCCTTAGCTTTCCTAACTGACTGTGTATATTGGTTCCTGACTTCCCTGAAAAGTTGCATATCACGGGGGCTATTCGATGATAATGCAGAATGCCACGGGATGTTTTTGAGCTGGTGCAGTCAAGTCTGGGGGGAACCAAGGGCTTTATCTGTTCTTAGTTCTACATTTTTTGAATGGGGCATGCTTATTTAAGATGGTGAGGAATGCACTTTTAAAGAGCAACCAGGCATCCTCTACTGATGGGATGAGGTTAATATCTTCCCCGGATACCCGGGCCAGGTCGATTAGAATGGCCTTCTCGCTGAAGTGTTTTAGGGAGCATTTGACAGTGATGAGGGGTGGTCGTTTGACCGCAGACCCGTTACGGACGCAGGCAATGAGGCAGTGATCGCTGAGATCCTGGTTGAAGACAGCATTGGTGTATTTAGAGGGCAAGTTGGTCAGGATGATATCTAAGAGGGTGCCCATGGTTACGGCCTTAGGGTTGTACCTGGTAGGTTCCTTGATAATTTGTGTGAGATTGAGGGTATCTATCTTAGATTGTAGGATGGCCGGGGTATTAAGCATATCCCAGTTTAGGTTAGCTAACAACACGGACTCTGAACATCACGAGCCAGAACAGCTTTAATGCGCCGTCTCAGGCTCCAGAATCTCTCTGAAATGTTCCCCCACATCCATAAACCATGTCTGTCTGTCTGTCTGTCTGTCTGTCTGTCTGTCTGTCTGTCTGTCTGTCTCTCTCTCTCTCTCTCTCTCTCTCTCTGTATCTCTCTCTCTCTGTCTCTCTCTCTCTCTCTCTCGCTCTCTGTCTCTCTGTCTGTCTCTCTCTCTCTCTCTCTCTCTGTCTCTCTGTCTCTCTCTCTGTTTCTCTGTCTCTCTGTGTCTCTCTCAATTCAATTCAATTCAAGGGCTTTATTGGCATGGGAAACGTGTTAACATTGCCAAAGCAAGTGAGGTAGACAACATATAAAGTGAAATAAACAATAAAAATTAACAGTAGACATCACACATACAGAAGTTTCAAAACAACAAAGACACCACAAATGTCATATTATATATATACAGTGTTTTAACAATGTACAAATGGTAAAGGACACAAGATAAAATAAATAAGCATAGATATGGGTTGTATTTACAATGGTGCGTGTTCTTCACTGGTTGCCCTTTTCTCGTGGCAACAGGTCACAAATCTTGCTGCTTTGATGGCACACTGTGGAGTTTCACCCAGTAGATATGGGAGTTTTTCAAAATTGGATTTGTTTTCGAATTCTTTGTGGATCTGTGTAATCTGAGGGAAATATGTCTCTCTAATATGGTCATACATTGGGCAGGAGGTTAGGAAGTGCAGCTCAGTTTCCACCTCATTTTGTGGGCAGTGAGCACATAGCCTGTCTTCTCTTGAGAGCCATGTCTGCCTACGGCGGCCTTTCTCAATAGCAAGGCTATGCTCGCTGAGTCTGTACATAGTCAAAGCTTTCCTTAATTTTGGGTCTGTCACAGTGGTCAGGTATTCTGCCGCTGTGTACTCTCTGTGTAGGGCCAAATAGCATTCTAGTTTGCTCTGTTTTTTTGTTAATTCTTTCCAATGTGTCAAGTAATTATCTTTTTGTTTTCTCATGATTTGGTTGGGTCTAATTGTGCTGCTGTCCTGGGACTCTGTAGGGTGTGTTTGTGAACAGAGCCCCAGGACCAGCTTGCTTAGGGGACTCTTCTCCAGGTTCATCTCTCTGTAGGTGATGGCTTTGTTGTGGAAGGTTTGGGAATCGCTTCCTTTTAGGTGGTTATAGAATTTAACAGCTCTTTTCTGGATTTTGATAATTAGTGGGTATCGGCCTAATTCTGCTCTGCATGCATTATTTGGTGTTCTACGTTGTACACGGGGGATATTTTTGCAGAATTCTGCGTGCAGAGTCTCAATTTGGTGTTTGTCCCATTTTGTGAAGTCTTGGTTGGTGAGCGGACCCCAGACCTCACAACCATAAAGGGCAATGGGCTCTATGACTGATTCAAGTATTTTTAGCCAGATCCTAATTGGTATGTTGAAATTAATGTTCCTTTTGATGGCATAGAATGCCCTTCTTGCCTTGTCTCTCAGATCGTTCACAGCCTCGTGGAAGTTACCTGTGGCGCTGATGTTTAGGCCGAGGTATGTATAGTTTTTTTGTGTGCTCTAGGGCAACAGTGTCTAGATGGAATTTGTATTTGTGGTCCTGGTGACTGGACCTTTTTTGGAACACCATCTCTGTCTCAGCATGCATGTTTAGGAGACGACAGCGGAAGATCAACTTCCCCCCAGGATGAGATGAACACTACTTCATGACAATTCTCCATCTCTTCTTCTCCTTCATTATGATCCCTTCATCCCCTCCCCAGTCCCTCACACTCACACACTCTGTTTACACATCACAACCCCTTAAATGTGAAAAATCACCCTCTCTCTCTCTCACTCGCTATCTCTCTCTCCGTCTCTGTGTGTGTGTGTGTGTGTGTGTGTGTGTGTGTGTGTGTGTGTGTGTGTGTGTGTGTGTGTGTGTGTGTGTGTGTGTGTGTGTGTGTGTGTGTGTGTGTGTGTGTGTGTGTGTGTGTGTGTGTGTGAATGTATGTGTGTGCTTGCAAGCATGCATGTGTGTGTCTGAGGGGTCTGATGCACATACTGTAGTCCCCTTTTCCTGACTGATCCCACTGAACAGGTTTTCTTGGTTCAAAATTCCCCCATTTCTCTACCTCCCTTTCTGTCTCTCTCTCTCACACACATCCTATCAGAGGGTCTTGGAGGCTAAAGCTGATGAGGTCATTGTGGAATGTCAGTTTCTGAATGAAATGCACTTCAACGGATATTACTCTCTCCCTCTCTTTCGTGCCAACTCTCTCTCTCTCTCTCTCTCTCTCTCTCTCTCTCTCTCTCTCTCTCTCTCTCTCTCTCTCTCTCTCTCTCTCTCTCTCTCTCTCTCTCTCTCTCTCACACACTCTCTCTCTCACTCTCACTCTCTCTCTCTCTCTCTAGCTACCCCAGCTCTTGGTGATGGATAGAGTCCATGTGGAGTGTAATATTACCTCCACACCTCCTCTCATCTCCAACCTCCCTCACCCATTCCATCTTCTCTGTGTACTTTCTAGGAGGACAGGATGGTGATTGTCTATAAATCATCTATCCCTTCAGGGGTGGGACTATGGAATTGTCCACTATTGTTTCATGGGTGGGGCTGCGTGTAGGGTGATAACTAGACATATAGGGTACCTAGGCCCCAACATGCCTGTAACCCTCACCCCTCACCTACTGTTACCCCTCACCTCTCACCCCTGTTGCCCCTCACCTACTGTTGCCCCTCACCTCACACCTACTTTACCCCTCACTACTCACCTACTGTTACCCCTCACCTCTCACCTACTGTACCCCTCACCTCTCACCTACTCTTTCCCCTCACCTCTCACCTACTCTTTCCCCTCACCTCTCACCTACTGTTACCCCTCACCTCTCACCTACTGTTACCCCTCACCTCTCACCTACTGTTACCCCTCACCTCTCACCTACTGTTACCCCTCACCTCTCACCTACTGTTACCCCTCACCTCTCACCTACTCTTACCCCTCACCTCTCACCTACTGTTACCCCTCACCTCTCACCTACTGTTACCCCTCACCTCTCACCTACTGTTACCCCTCACCTCTCACCTACTGTACCCTTCACCTCTCACCTACTGTTACCCCTCACCTCTCACCTACTGTACCCCTCACCTCTCACCTACTGTACCCCTCACCTCTCACCCACTGTTACCCCTCACCTCTCACCCACTGTTACCCCTCACCTCTCACCCACTGTTACCCCTCACCTCTCACCTACTTTACCCCTCACCTCTCACCTACTGTACCCCTCACCTCTCACCTACTGTACCCCTCACCTCTCACCTACTGTTACCCCTCACCTCTCACCTACTGTACCCCTCACCTCTCACCTACTGT